>NC_087224.1:17048083-17133083 GCF_015104395.2 Macrobrachium nipponense | reverse complement strand
TATGTATTGTTTCGCCATTCATAAAGTCTTTGGTTTTCAGAGCCGATGGAGTTTCTGTCTGGTGGATGGGCGGGGCAACATTTCGTCAAAAGGTGTGTTTACCTTGCTTATGTAATGAATGTTTTTCGACTCTTGGCTCGTAATCATTGGCCATGGCATCGGCTAGATCATTTTTACTCTATAAAAATTAAAACTATCGGGTTTAGGTTATTGATAATGCTGACAAAATTTGTGTGTGGTTGTAAAATATACATATGTCAACTTTCAGCTACATCCGATGCTTTGACAAGGAGCAAAGTCCAAAAACCCGTGTTACAGAGACCCTGAATCTCATAGTAGATGGGTAACCTAAAGTCCTTTCGGTCTGAGAAAAGATAATTGATGATGCTTAACCTTGGGAGGAGTGAGGGTCCTGCCACTTAAATGGAGAATAGTTGAACGATTCAGAAAACAGGCATGATGGTAGTATATTAAAAAAAAATCCGGATCATGTTGTTCAAGGGTGACCAACGTCCAAAGGGTAAACCTTGGAGGAGGTGGCTTGTCAAGTAACAACCACCACTTCCATGATTTACTCTGTAAGATAACTAATAGGAGGCGATATTCTCGCCCTGAGCTCAGTGGAGCAGTGCCGAAATAATACTGATTAAAAAGAGAAAGAAGGACCCAGCCTTTGAGATGAAGTAAGAGGTGTAATAATGTTTGGATGAATTGCTTTAACATCGTTGGGCTTAAAAGTAAAATATTAGTAGGTCTTTGAAGGAATGTGGTATTGCGCTGGAAAACTGTTCTCAAGAAGGTGGGTCCTGCTCCTCAGGTACTGTGCTGATTTCGGCCTTCTGTTAATCTTAGTCCTTCGTGTCAGGAGTAGTGCTCTCTTACCTTGGCAGACTGTTTGCACCACATTTTTCAGCTATGTTTGAAACGAAGGCTTTCTTTCTACAACTTCGAATATTCTACCATACCTGTAAATCTGTGAATGGTATTAACACCAGTTCAGACAAGCAGTCCAGAGGTCTCCTGAGGTCTCCTGAGGTACATTTTAGAATATGCCCATTACTTTTCTCATCTTCATTTTTCCTTATCATCTTATATATGCATTTTTTTGTAACCTTAATAGTATCTTAACTTATCAGTTTTATGATTATATGGGTACGTTTTGATCGCAGCTACAAAAATTCATAGTTCTGCTGAACAGCATTGGTAAAATCGAGGAGTTTTCCCTTAATCACCAATTAAACCTTATTTGTTTAGCGCTCCCTTTAGTCCAGTATAAAATTCTAATATTTCTTCCGTTGTCACCGTAAATGAAATCGCAAAGAACTGAAAGAATATCTCTTAATAACTTGATCATATCATTAAGGTCTTTTAAATAAGGCTCTTGACACCCTCCGTTTTTTCTTGGCTAATCCTTCATTACTCGTATTACATATTCATTCCACCCTTCTTGTTTTCTTTTTAATCTGCAATATCGAATTCAAGAGGAATATTTCCACTTTTTCATTTGCATATTCAATCATCTGATTGGAGTCTGATGTAGAGCTGCTTTTATATTGGACCACTTTTTTGTTTATTTATTTTTTCAAAGAATTAATTACAGGAAAATGCGAGTTTTCTTCGGGTTATATGGCAATACGGTTTGTATTTGAGAGAGAGAGAGAGAGAGAGAGAGAGAGAGAGAGAGAGAGAGAGAGAGAGAGAGAGAGAGAGAGAGAGAGAGAGAGAGAGAGAGAGCAGTATTTTAGACTTTCTTGTAATCTTTTATACCTTTATAAAAAAAATGATTATATATACACATCTATATACACATACATATTTATAAATATATGAATATATATTTAATTCTTGTGGAAGCTTATATATTGGTCAGATTTGAAAATCATTGAAAAAGGTAAAGAACTGGAAAAATATGTAAAGATATGCACAGGTGAAAAATGCAATTTTTGGACATTTTGATAAATAATCATATAATCAATAGGCTTTGGTCAAATAAAGGTAGTTTATTGTAATAAAGCACTGGAAAAAACATCATTGATTCTTCTTTTGTAGGAGAAATTTGCTGTTGGAATATGAATATCCGTTAAGGAGGCATTTATACTTGATCTATTAATTTCAGAAGAAATATGTAAGATGTGGATTTTAAGGAAGGTAGCTGGAATGTACGTAAAAAAAGGAAGTGACCACTCTCAGTTATAAACAAAATGAGTAAAATGCTATATATATATATATATATATATATATATATATATATAAAATATATATTATACACTATATATAGTTGCATGCATCATGACTAATTTTTAAAATCTGCAATAAAAGTACGAATAGAGTAAAAAGGGAGAAGCAAAGTGTTGTTTTTCAGCTCAAATTCAGGTGTTTTGCCCCTGGTCTGTCTGTTTTTATCTTCAGATATTAGCTGCACAGTAGTGTCGGGGGAGGGGGGGATAGCTCGAATTCGTCTGGCTGTCAAATAAATCATAAACACTCCCAGAATCTCGCTTGGATGAGAACAACAGCTTAAATCAGCTTAGCGTCACAATAAATCAGTTTAGATTGTCTTGCACGTCATATAGGTCGCGCCTTTTCCAGGCTTCTAAATTTCTTTCTCCAGTCATAGCGAATACAAGAGTTACTTCAGGATTCTCAAAATAGACCAACAAGTCGACCGTCCCTTAAAACTAATGTTAAATTCTCTGACCAATTCTGTATTAATCACCTTTATTGACCTTTAACTGTCATTAGCGCCTCATGCTGTAGAGCTAGCAGGCCAGCCACCTGCATTTGATCTCCACACTTGGGAAAAGGAGGCAGATACAATTTTCACACCATTCCTCATTGTATTGTGTGTCAATTCCCTCATAACACCTCTGCTCCAGCGGGCGACACCTTTCGACCCACCTGCGGGTCATTCAAGATCTGACCTGACCCTTGCCTTTCGCACCTAGTAACTCCGCCCATCCGAGCCTTTCCCTTGCATGTCCTCTTTCGTTGTAGATAATGAAGACACAAGTTTCTGTCAAAAGTACTGTCCTGTTCCAGTACTACCTGAGGATTAAGAGGGGTCTCCTTTGCAGATAAGACTGTAAATGGTGCGATCGAAAAACATCAAAGATGGTGGCTGCAGCCGGGGCTATAAACACCGCAGATTTTCCCCTCAGAATTCAGGAGCGCACAACTTAGTAGTGCAGTAAGCCATAAGGCCCTGTTACAATACCCTATGTCGGTAGATACCCCCTGGACTCGGCTGTCCATACAAGGGTTGAAGCCATTAAGCCGTGGTTACAATACCTTATGTCAGTTTTAGATAGCCTGACTCGTGTCCATACAATTTGAAGCCATAAGGCCCTGTTTACAATACCGTATTTGTCAGGTAGAATAGCTGGACCTCAAGGCTGTCCATAACAAGTTTGAAGCCATAAGGCCCTTTTTGTTACAATGACCTTATGTCAGGTAGATAGCTGGACTTCGGCCTGTCCCTAATAAAAAGTTGAAGCCATAAGGCCCTGTTACCATCCTTATGGTCAGTAGATAGCCTTGACTCGGCTGTCCATAACAAGGTTGAAGCCATAAGGCCCCTGTTACCATACCTTTGTCGGTAATAGCTGGGCTCAGCTGTCCATAACAAGCTGAAGCCATAAGGCCCTGTTACAATACCTTATGTCAGTAGATAGCTGGACTCAGCTGTCCATAACAAGTTGAAGCCATAAGGCCCTGTTACAATACCTTATGTCAGTAGATAGCTGGACTCGGCTGTCCATAACAAGTTGAAGCCATAAGGCCCTGTTACAATACCTTATGTCGGTAGATAGCTGGACTCGGCTGTCCATAACAAGTTGAAGCCATAAGGCCCTGTTACAATACCCTATGTCGGTAGATAGCTGGACTCAGCTTTCCATAACAAGTTGAAGCCATAAGGCCCTGTTACAATACCTTATGTCGGTAGATAGCTGGACTCGGCTGTCCATAACAAGTTGAAGCCATAAGGCCCTGTTACAATACCTTATGTCAGTAGATAGCTGGACTCGGCTGTCCATAACAAGTTGAAGCCATAAGGCCCTGTTACAATACCTTATGTCGGTAGATAGCTGGATCGGCTGTCCATAACAAGTTGAAGCCATAAGGCCCTGTTACAATACCTTATGTCGGTAGATAGCTGGACTCAGCTGTCCATAACAAGCTGAAGCCATAAGGCCCTGTTACAATACCTTATGTCGGTAGATAGCTGGACTCGGCTGTCCATAACAAGTTGAAGCCATAATGCCCTGTTACAATACCTTATGTCGGTAGATAGCTGGACTCAGCTGTCCATAACAAGTTGAAGCCATAAGGCCCTGTTACAATACCTTATGTCAGTAGATAGCCGAACTCAGCTGTGCACAACAAGTTGAAGCCATAAGGCTCTGTTACAATACCTTATGTCAGTAGATAGCTGGACTCAGCTGTCCATAACAAGTTGAAGCCATAAGGCCCTGTTACAATACCTTATGTCAGTAGATAGCTGGACTCAGCAGCCATAAGGCCCTGTTACAATACCTTATGTCAGTAGATAGCTGAACTCAGCTGTCCATAACAAGTTGAAGCCATAAGGCCCTGTTACAATACCTTATCAGTAGATAGCTGGACTCAGCAGCCATAAGGCCCTGTTACAATACCTTATGTCAGTAGATAGCTGAACTCAGCTGTCCATAACAAGTTGAAGCCATAAGGCCCTGTTACAATACCTTATGTCAGTAGATAGCTGGACTCAGCTGTCCATAACAAGTTGAAGCCATAAGGCCCTGTTACAATACCTTATGTCGGTAGATAGCTGGACTCAGCTGTCCATACAAGTTGAAGCCATAAGGCCCCTGTTACCACCTTATGTCGGTAGATAGCTGGACTCAGCTGTCCATAACAAGCTGAAGCCATAAGGCCCTGTTACAATATCCTATGTCGGTAGATAGCTGGACTCAGCTGTCCATAACAAGTTGAAGCCATAAGGCCCTGTTACAATACCTTATGTCGGTAGATAGCTGGACTCAGCTGTCCATAACAAGTTGAAGCCATAAGGCCCTGTTACAATACCTTATGTCGGTAGATAGCTGGACTCAGCTGTCCATAACAATTGAAGCCATGCCCTGTTACAATCCTTATGTCGGTAGATAGCTGGACTCAGCTGTCCATAACAAGTTGAAGCCATAAGGCCCTGTTACAATACTTCATGTCGGTAGATAGCTGGACTCTGCTGTCCATAACAAGTTGAAGCCATAAGGCCCTGTTACAATACCTTATGTTGGTAGATGGCTGGACTCAGCTGTCCATGACAAGTTGAAGCCATAAGGTCCTGTTACCATACCTTATGTCGGTAAATAGCTGGACTCAGCTGTCTATAACAAGTTGAGAGAGACTCATCAGGTCCAGCGTCTTGGCTTAAGCAAGAAGCCTATGAGCCTCTCCATTTTGGACTCATACTCCAGACGAGTTCCACACTAAGCCTCACAATATACCATTCACCACGGCCTTTGTGCGACCAGCCATTCCAGTTGCACCCTGCCTACGCGCAAGAAGATATACATTCCTTGATGACAGCTTCTACGAGAGTCAAGTCCACTGACTCAATCAGATGTACCTGCAGTGTTGTTGTGTCTACCTGTGTGTCAAGACACGTTGTTATTGGAAACAATTGCTCAAGTGTAGAGTGGTGCATTTCTCCCTGCTGTTATGTGTCAGGCCCTTCGAAGGAAATCCTACTCACTATTAAGGGTTAATTTTCGAAGCTACGTTTAGTTAGTTTATTTACATAAATTCGTACTTGATGTGGCGCTAGTCAGTCTTTGTAACCCTTCAACATATGGAAACCCCTGTAACATCATTGCAATTTTAGTGAGATAATACTTTATTTTAGTGGATGCAGTGTTTCTTTGAACCAATTTGGCAGCTTAGTATACTTTTCACAGCAGTAATTATACTTTCCTTTTGTTGATCCATCGCAGTCACTGATTAAGTTGTTCTATTCCAAAGGTATCCAAATTGAGCCAAGTCATTATTGATCCAGTCCGATCAACTGCAAATCCTAAATCTTGGACCCAACAAAACTGCGGCTGGCACGCGAATATATATATATATATATATATATATATATATATATATATATATATATATATATATATATATATATTGTGTGTGTGTGTATGTATGCATGCATGCGTTTCTATATGAAATCACACTCCTTTAAACGGGTATTATTCATTATACATATATAAATACATATATATTCATACATGACCTATAATCTTACATTCACAAAATTGGCGAGCAATTATCAAACCTCTCTCTCTCTCTCTCTCTCTCCTCTCTCTCTCTCTCTCTCTCTCTCTCTCTCTCTCTCTCTCTCAACTAGTACTTATTCAGCAATAGTCATCACCAGTACGGAATCCGATATTTGCTATAAATTATCTTAACAGCGCAGCCGAGAGCCGTAAATCACGTAAATTTGAATTGATGCTCCCTTGTAAATTTACTATATTAAGGTGCCAAGGCCACTCCGTCATACGTAATGCGGTTATAAATCCCCCGAGGACAGCATCGCCGAAGAAGAAGAAGGGGAAGAAGCGGTATCACGGACTGGAGCTGTACGTATACTTGATGAATCTCTCTTTTATGCCCGAAATTGGAGAAGGTATTCCTCCCTCTGTCATCCAGTCACGTTGGGTGATTTTCTAAAGGGGAAGGAACGAGGGGCATGGAATTTCTAAATATATATATGAAAATCCAAAGCCATTTATCGAAAGTAACTGGGAACAGTGAATTATAATTCTTCTACAATACCGCTCAGACTATCAGATTTAAATTTAGGTTTCTCTCTCACTCTCATTTAAAAAAATGCTTCGGTTGTCAACTTCAAAAAAGCGGAATATCCTTTGATTCCCTGTCTCTTATTTTACTTTCTTTAAGTTTATTTTTCATTAAAACATATTCTTGTATACTATAGCTGCTAGCTTCTAATAGATAAAGTTTCTGTTTAACTTAAAAGGGCCCAGTGATGGTCTTCTCTACAGGTTGTATTTGTTTTCTGTAGGTTAAGTCATTTCATATATTTATACTAGTGATACTTGCGTAGATTTCTTATCAACCATTTATCTGCCATGTAGCTATTGAGATATTGAAACAAAGTCATCAAAAGACAGCTAAATCTTTCTGTCGTTTGCTTTTGCCCTGAACATTGGTAAACGTGAACATGAGTTAATAAGATTTTTTCGTAGGATAAATGCATGTGGGGAATAATGATAGACTGGGATTATAGCTTTGCTGACCCTATGAGAAAAAGGTAAAGAAGCTAACTGATTTAATTGTCATTTTTATGCTTCTGTGATATATTGGAGCTCTCTGGTGGGCAGATCAGCTGAGTAATTTACTGTAGGCACACGGGCCATGATATATATTATTGATAGTATATAGAGTTTCACGTGTCCACCTGATAAGTAAGTTCAAGTTAATGATTTTATTGATTATGGCGGATTCCAAAATTTCTCTTTTGTGTTAACAGAATCCCCTAACTCACTTAAATTTCGTTCACAAATTCTCAGTCGTGCAAATAAAGAAAAAAAAAAATCCGAGAGCTTTCTGACATTATATACATATTTATTTTCAGACAGTAATAGGAGGATGATAATCTTTTTCAACTACTTAGACTTCAGCTCCATTTATTTCTCGGCATTTTGTAAGTATTTCCTTCAGCTAATTTCTTCAAATTTATATTTTTGGCCCATAATCGTGTTTTCCAATGCGTCTCTCATGTGCACACACACACACATTCTTCCTCATTTACCAGTGCTGTGGGCCAAAGCAACGGCCAAGATAACTGGCTTGCCCCCAAAGATTGTGCATCAATGAGCCTTTGCTGGAATTTCGAGCTTTAGGATAACTACTTGGAGGTATATATATATATATCTATATATATATATATATATCTATATCTTGTATATATATATACTTGGTCTATATATAATATAATCTATATATATATAATGAAATAAATATATTATATTTACCTTTTATCTATGTATATCTATATATATATATATATATATAATATTATATCTTATATATATATAGATATCTATATACATATATACATTATTATATATATATACACACATATCTGGAATGTTCCCAAGGATTCCGTGTATGATTAATTAGAGGTCACAAATAATGGGAAGTTCATGCTTTGTACGCTAAATAGAATGATATCTTAGTTTTGTTTGATTGAGAAAAATGGCTTCTTGATTTGAAGCTATTGTATTTGAAATGGCAAAACTTCCAAATTACCTCTACTGGCTTATTCGACTTCCATAAGAGAAAAACTTCCAAATTATTTGACTACCATAGGAGATTTTTTAATCGATACACTGATGCCTTGTTTTCCAAACTTAATGGGCAAAAGGTCAAGATTATTACACTAATTCCATTAACACCATTTTTGCATCGATATGTAAGCTGGACGTTTGTTTCCATTTGCTTTCCCGTCACTTGGCTATTTTCCATGGAATAAAAGATAAAGGTTTGACGAGAATTAGTCGGGATCTAGATCCAAGATTACATTGTAATTTCAGTATTTTTAAGTGGTGTGCAATTAAAGAAAATTGCAGCTTTGTTCTGTGTGTAAAAGAAGCGCAAATCTTGCTGGGTATTTCCGTCCTGGCACTCATGAAAATGAGAATGACGCAGAAGTGTTTGGTGACAATACTCGTCTTTATTTTCATAAGAGAAAACGGCAAATGAAGACGATTTGGGTAAATTTGGTTATATTATTATGGAATTTGCTTTAGTCTCCGGTATCTTTCCATTAATTAGTGGTCCAGTTAACCATTTCGACTGTTGCGGATGCCATGTCTTCTTTTGTCAGTCAGTCAGGAATTTCCCTTTTTAGTGTTCATGGAATGTGTCGTAAACTCGAAGTATAGCTTTGGCATGCGAATTACTCTTTCTGGCGTTAGATGACTTCAAAGGAACAAGATGTGCTTGTACATCTGACAGCCCTCTGCCTTCCTTTGAGTTCCTGAGAGCTTAAACTTAACTGAAGCTTCCCTTTGGCAATCTTGAATCAACAGCGTTTAATTTTGCATTCCCATTTGCGCTCTCTCCGGGAAGATGGAGCAATGAATGTTGATATGGAAGTGGTAGAATCGTTTAGGTAGTTGGCAGCAAATGTAAAGGGATGGCGGTTGGATGAAGAAAGAGGGGAGCCACAGAATAAGTGACGTAAAGGAAGTTAAGAGGACAATTACCCAAATTTGGCAGATGCTCGGAGTTTCCACGGAAGCCAAATCAAGAACTTACGAAGGGAATTCCGAGCCAACTCGCTCTCAAGAAGGTCCCCGTACAAGGGTTAGCGCCGTCAGTGCACCTTATGCAGTGCACTGTAGGCGTTACTTAAGGTTCTTTGTAACGTACCTTCAGCCCCTAGCTGCAACCCCTTTCGTTCCTTTTACTGTACTCCCTTTTATATTCTCTTTCTTCCCATTTTACTTTCCATAGTGTAGCTGCTTTGAGGTTTTCCTCCTGTTACACCTTTCAAAGCTTTTCATGTCAATTATCCGTTTCAGCGCTTTATGACCTCATAGGTCTCAATGCATGGCCTTTTGGCCTAAATTCTGTATGCGAGTCAAGAGGCCTGGTAACGGAACTAGGCAATGGAATAGATTGTCTCACCAAGAATAATATCTCTTCATTTTGTCCTGACGGTACCTGAGAAATATTCGGGACAAGAATCAATTTTATGTATTGTAGACATGACGAGCGAAAAGCACAAATAGGTCATTTGAATCCAAATACTTTATCCTAACAATTGTTTCATAGTAGAACTGCGAGGTTTTTCTCCTATTACACCTTTCAAACCTTTTACTGCCAGTTTCCGTTTCAGCGCTGAATGATCCCATAGGTCCCAGTGCTTGGCCTTTGGTCTAAATCTTATATTCAATTCAATTATCTCAAGGAGGTGCGGTCACTGCAGTGTATAGATTTTGAGTGTGGATGAGAGAGGAAAGCTCAAGGCAGATGTTGGGTTTTGCATCGTATTTGTCACGAAAGAAGAACTGGTAGGGCGAGAGATACTTAGCAAATACGTAGAACTTAAAAGAAAAAAAAAGTTAACCTAGTTGAAAGGATGGATCTGCGTGTTTTGAGCAGGTTTGGTAATTTATAAGCATGAGCCGAAGTTTCCTCTGCGCTGTCGAGTTTTCTATATAGTGTAAAATGCTGTATGAGACTCAGCCACGGCCAGTGAACCTCAAAGTCACGGTCCGGTGGTGATCTGTGTAGTTGGCTCTTACAGCAGTGCCAGACGCACGATCATGGGTAACTTCAAGCTTAGAGAAAACTAAAAGCTACCGAGGCTATAGGGCTACAAAAAGCATGCAATTTCTAGTCTCCTTTGTAGTTTTTAAGGGATGACGGTGGACAGATAAATGCGAGGGACAGTCAAATATCCATCGCTATAATGTTGTTGTTGTTGTTGTTGTTGTTGTTGTTGTTGTTGTTGTTGTTTTTTTTTTTTTTTTTTTTTGCTGAAAACTCAAACTGCCGGAAACGTACAGTTCTCCAGTGTAAGAAAGGGGGGGGGGGGGGGGGGGGGGGTTGAATGGAAGTGGCAGTCTAGTGGTAGTATAGCAAAATAAAAAAGGGGAAATGTGTCAGGGGCTGATATGCTGCTAATGAGACTTTTGTTGAGGTACTAGAAGTAGCTCAGGTTGTGAAAGTTTATTCCACACTATCGATTCATCCGCCTGCCAGCATTACAACGATGAGATTGTCATCTGCGTAGTTTTCTCCAGAGCCACCCTGCCTTTAGTATAATGGCTTCATATATATATATATATATATATATTATATATATATATATATATATATATATATATATATATATATAATTACATGCTTACAGCATACATAAACAAAATGTACGGCTTGAACATATTAGACATGATTATTGAAGTCACACTTCAACAGAACTTTCCAAAATGATACAATTCAGTAATGGAGAGAGAGAGAGAGAGAGAGAGAGATGAGAGAGGAGAGAGAGCATATTTTATTTAGACATGATTATTGAAGTCACACTTCAACTAAACTTTCCAACATGATACAATTCATTTATGGAGAGAGAGAGAGAGAGAGAGAGAGAGACTTGAGTTAGTGTTCAGTTCCTCTTGCAGATAATCTCCGATGTCCATTAAGGAATGCATGGGATTAAGACGAAACGCAAACTTTCCCTGGAACTCCGCCGAAAGGATTTCAAGCTATTTACTTTTCTTTCTCTCGCTCTCTCTCTCTCTTTTTTTTATTCTCTTTTTTAACCCTTCCTTGCCTTCCGTCGCGTTCTGTCTACCCGTCTCTTTCTCCCTCTCTCCTGTGTACCATGTTTGCTTCTACTCTCGTTTCTGGAATGCCCTTAGTCTGTGTCTTTTTATTCTTTGCTTCTACCTCATATTTGTGTTGATTTCAATATAATTCATTGTATATTTCTCTCTCTCTCTCTCTCTCTCTCTCTCACACACACACACAAGTCTTTAAGACATCCTAATCCTGGTAACTTTCTCTCTCTTTCTCCTATTGTAGATCTCAGAGTAGTGAAATCTAAGATCTTGTATATTTCAGGTTAATGAAATTGAAGATCCTCTTGTATATTTCATGATAATAAAATTCTAGATCCTGTTTTCAGGATAATAAAATTGGAGCTACTGTTGTATGTTTGAGGGCAATAAAATTTGAGATCCTGTTGTATATAAAGTTGACTATCCCAGTGGTCTTCCCAGGAAGTTCGTATCTTCTCAGGCCCTTCCAGATTATGTATTTCTCTTGTAATATAATAAAACTCAAGGTACTGCTGATCTACCAATGAGATAAAAGTCCAGACCCTGTTGTTTTCCCACGGGGATGAAGTTTAAGATCACATTAGGCCACTAACGGAGGTGAAGTCCGTATATTTGCTAACGTAAATGATCGTAAGTGTATCACGCAACGTACATTATGACTGTGAATATGTATTTTAATTTGCTTGCAGAGCTTCTTAGTCAGTCGAGCATATATTATATAGGTAGCATCACTCGTCATTTTATCACGTGGAGATGCAATTTAATATATGAATTTAAATGGAGTACTGAATACTCACACATGTCTTAGCACTCACTCTCTGTGCCTCTCTCACTCACAACTGTAACTACAATAGTGTACTGTAAACAATGAATCAGTGTGTGTGTCATATTGTGTCTTCAGTAGAAGGATTACTACTGTCTTTAATGTTCCTCAGAGTGGCACTTCCACGTAGGTTCAAAAGCAGTGATGTCAGTCAAGCGGCTTTTAGGAATATAATGGCAGTTGTTTTCAGGACAGTTTAAATTTTATTTTGAAGTTCAAGTGCCTTCAGTCCTCGCAGTGAGAAAGTGATTTTTGATCCCCTTCTACTGATGTTCTTTGAAAACTAGATTAGGAAATAGCGTGAAGAATTTCTCCTTTCCAGCATCAAGCCTTCAGTGGAGAGAAAAATGCCTTTAAAGGAGAAAAAATCTTTTATGACGACTGAGCCATATTCCCTTTAAAGGGACAAAACCTCTATGGTGACTGAGCCATATTCCTCTTTAAAGGGAAAAAATCTTTATGGTGACTGAGCCATATTCCTCTTTAAAGGGAAAAAATCTTTATGGTGACTGAGTCATATCCCTCTTTAAAGGGAAAAAATCTTTATGGTGACTGAGCCGTATCCCTCTTTAAGAAAAAAAATGTTTATGGCGACTGAGCCGTATACTCTTAAAAGTGACACAATCTTTATGGTGATTGAGCCATATTCCTCTTTAAAAGGGAAAAACCTTTATGGTGACTGAGCCGTATCCCCCTTAAAGGGGACAAAATCTCTTTTGGCGACCGAAAATTACTTGAGTAATTTTGTGTTTTGTGTTTTCAAGTTTTAATTTTCAATAAAGGGTCTTACACTGATATAACGACGGTAGAAGCTTTGTGCAGTCGTATTAAAATGTCATAGAAATTTGAAGTCGCCGATCAGTTTTGAAGTCATAAAAAACTAAAGACAGAGGGATCCTGCCTTGCTCCCTTTATTAAATAATTCACCAGGAAAGAATGATTTAAACTAACTTGAAATGAGGGAAAGAAAACAAAAGCGACGAACAGTTCTCTCCCGCCGTCCACTGTAGAAAACGTAACGCAAAATAAAAAAGGAGAAAAAATATTGAAACTGTTCCCCATCCTGGCTTCCGTTCCCATCAACAATAACGGGGGGCTCTGCAGAGGTGATTCATTACGTGTCATGAACGGGATTCGAACCATTTGTTACATTTGCACAACGAGCACCATGTTCCCGTTTCCGGAACAGCCGAGCAAATAACACTCTCTCTCTCTCTCTCTCTCTCTCTCTCTCTCTCTCTCAGGAAAAACGGAGAAAGGTCATTATTTCCTTAGGATATGTTGACGTTCGAAGAAAGTCTCTCTCTCTCTCTCTCTCTCTCTCTCTCAGGAAAAACGGAGAAAGATCATAATTTCCTTAAGAATATTGAAGTTCGAAGAAAGTCTCTCTCTCTCTCTCTCTCTCTCTCTCTCTCTCTCTCTCTCTCTCTCTCTCTCTCTCTCTCAGGAAAAACGGAGAAAGATCATAATTTCCTTAAGAATATTGAAGTTCGAAGAAAGTCTCTCTCTCTCTCTCTCTCTCTCTCTCTCTCTCTCTCTCTCTCTCTCTCTCTGCGGGAAGGAAGATGTACGGCTTCCATTTTGTCAATGTCCCTCTCACAGTGAGCGTGTGTGGTTCATCCTTTCATTTCAACTTTCTACAGGGAAAGGGGTGAAAGTCGGGAAAGGCGAACACATTACGTCTTTCTCTCCATTGAATGGGAGAAAGGTTAGGAATTTGTCTAAAAAAAACATGATTTTGTACTTTATAGTGTAATTTAATAAAAGCGTGTTTTTAAAAAACTTATGTCATCTTTCTATCCACCTTCTCCCAAATGTTTTCACAATGCAAGATAGTTGAGGTTTTATTCCTTTAACGCCTCTCAAACCTCTCTGCTCTCAGTTTTCTCTCCAGCGCTAAATGACCTCACTGAGCACCCTTGTGCCCGTATAACAGTTTCATTCTCCTCTACCAACTTTTCTCTTACGCAATGGTACAGTGATTCTTCAAACCGGCTCCTTTTAAACCCACCCTCGAATAGACATACCGTACACTCCCTGGTCGACAACACAATCTCATTTTCATCTCATTGGCTATCGCATCAACTGTGTCTTTCAGATTTCTCAGCATCTTATACGACCCCATTTCCTCTAGTGAATCTTGCACAACCAAACCCTCACCAAAATACTAAATATGTACGTCATAGTCCCAGGACAGGGTTGTCTTATGGCGGCATCTCGACGTTAGCATTCGTAGATCAATTTCTTTATTAACCTTCTCCCCCCTTTTAAGTTTTCTGAAGAGAAGACTATTGTGTCGGCTTTGTTTGTCCGTCCGCACTTTTCCTATCCGGCCTCGGATCTTAAAAACGGCTGAGGCTAGATGGTTGCAAATTGTGATGTTGATCATCAACCCTCCAATCATCAAAGATACCAAGTTGCAGCCCTCTAGCCTCAGTAGTTTCTATTTATTTAAGGTAAAAGTTAGCCATGATCGTGCTTTTGTCAACGGTATAGGACAGGCCACCACCGGGCCGTAGTTGAAGTTTCGTGTGGGGCCGCGGCTCATATTGCATTATGCCGCAACCACCGATTATACGCTCGACTGCGGTGCATTTTTATTTTATGTTATAGTTCCTTTGTCTTTCACACCTCCTTAGCCAACTTTTTATGACAACAAATACTTAGCCAAAGTCATCACTTGACTTTGGGCTTAATTCACATCCAAGAGGAATCTTAATGGACAAGGACAGCTGCCTTACAAGGATTCGAACTTGCGCCTCTTAGTTTAGATACAGCGATAGGCTGTCGAATATATCAATTTTGATACCCCATGGATGGAAGTTGCAAGTCAAGTTGAATTTCATATCAACTGAAGTTTTACTTGATATCTGGAAGTACGTGATATATATATATATATATATATATCTATATATATATATATATATATATATATATATATATATATTTATATTATTAAAATCAGAGTCCCATCACGAAAGAAAATTTGTAGAAAATTGGGAATAGAGTGAAACTCATTTTCGTGTTTTGCTACATAACTATAATTCATTTCGAATAGAAAACAAACGTCCCACTGACTAATTTTTACAATGGCTGTCAAAATGGCGTAAAATGAATGAAGGACCTCGGAAAATAATTTGAAAGCAACTAACACCACAAAACAAAAATTAGATATGCTTTTTTCACTTTTTATAAATATTTCCCTTAGTATTTCTACTGTTGTAATGGCGTCTCTCTGAAGTATTATTCCTCGCCCATTTCGAGAATTAATCAAAATTAGTAAAGTGGTTTATAAGCGAATATTTCTTTGGGTCGTTAATCATCGCTGTGGCTGTCTGTCCGTTTCCGTTTTCCATTCCTTTGTTCGTTCACCCTCTCCCGCGATGACATCTGTTCTGATCCGCGCAGTAGGGGCGGAAATCCCGTGTAGATTACTCGCATTTTGAGCTTTATGCATAATTCATGGACGGAGGGAAACCAAAAAAACCTTGATTATATTGTGGTTGGAATGACGCGAAATTCATTTCTCTTTTCTGCTCTTCTCTCTCTCTCTCTCTCATGACATAAAAACAGTCTCTCTCTCTCTCTCTCTCTCTCTCTCTCTCTCTCTCTCTCTCATGACATAAAAACAGTCTCTCTCTCTCTCTCTCTCTCTCTCTGCGCGCCGTTGAAAAACATGTTGGATATTGAACCGTTGTTGAATACTGGTGGAAAAGGGAGCTGTTTTTGATGCCATGAGAGATAGAGATAGAGGGAGAGATGCTCCTCTCACTTTTAGTGGATGTTTTCTTTCGGGAAAACGTGAGATATGATACAGTGAGAGGAATGAGTTTTCCACAGTTTACGTATTGATTGATAGGGGAAGATTAATCATTGTCGTTTCATGAAAGAGAGAGAGAGAGAGAGAGAGAGAGAGAGAGATTAATCGTAACGTTATTAATGCTTGTTTTCATTTAAGGAAATACTAGACGTGGAATAACTGCGAAAAATACCCAAACACTTTTGTGGCTATGTACAGTGAATGAAAGAAACTTCTGTATGTGCTTTGTGCTTCAGATTGGAAACAGTGGGCGCGCGTTTTTCTTGCTGTTCATAAATGAATCCGCGCTAAAATCGTGGTGATAGTCATTATCATGATTTCCTCTCCGCTTCGTAGAAAAAAGAAAATAGAAATGGAAAATGAAAATGAAAAGAAAAACCTCTTGGGGGTTTCAGCAGAAAAAGGAAGAAATCCCCTCTCGAGTCGAGATCAAGCGAGTTTCACTTATCAGGATAATCTTACTGGTCCACTGATCCTTCTTTCTTTGAGATGATGTCTTGGAAATTTTAACTGTTTTTTTCCCATTAATAACCATTAGCTAATTGAAGTCCGAGGGGAGCGGGACACTTCTCAGTGCAGGCTACAGTTCCAGGATGGTTTGTGTGAAGTTTTTGTTTCAGGTTCGTGATGGTTTTCATGAATGTTTTTTTTTTAAGCGGGTAAGAGGATACGGAGCTTTGTAAGCTGCTTCATGTCAAAGTGTGCGAGTGGATTTATGTTGGACGTCAATGCTAATAGGATGGGTATTATGACCATTACAAGTTTAAATGATGAATGAAATAAGAGTTAGTTTTAGATTTAAAAGAGAGGATAAATATTGAAAGGTGGTTAAATGATGATGTAAAGCAGGATTGATGAAAGGGGTTAAAATAAATATATTTGGAGGGATTGTGAAATCTCAAGTTCACCGGTTGTGTCAGAGAAGGAAAAGGACAGAAGTCAAGATTTTATAATAAATAAATGAAAGGGGATAAAGATATACTTTTTATGTTGGAACGTTGCTCAATGTTTTATGCATTTCTGCATCAATACCTGCATAGGAATAGGAATGAGCAGAATATCAGATAAAATGTAGTTCTCTGCTGTGCAAGCTTTCACAAGAACGTTGCCAGGAGATAGATGCGTCGCTCAATGTCTATTTCCTATGCATGACGAGAAAGCGACAACTTGGGCAAAAACTGGCGATAAAGGACATATACAGAAAAATTCAGATAAAAAAAAATACTTAGATGATACATTCGGAGCAGAATCGTTGAGGGTAGCTGTATATGTTTCACTAAAGTGGGTTTACTTGGAAGGGAAATAAGACTGCTCAGAGTCTAACAGTAGAGGTGATTAGCTACAGTCTGCTCCGGAGGCAGCGGGAACTAACACTGAACTGAGAGTTTTGATAGATGGTGACAATCCAAGTCAGTCTTCAAACAAAAAATAAAAGCATATAAAACAAGACTAACTCGAGAAATTTACATAAGGTCGTCAGCATTATAGTACGCACCTCTGGTAAATGTGATCAGCAGACCTTCTGTGTGTGCGTGTTTGTGTATATATATATATATATATATATATATATATATATATATATATATATTATTATATATACATATATATATATATATATATAATATATATATATATATATATATATATATTATATATATAAAAGGGCGCGGAAGTGAATTGTTAATGTCAGTTCTTTCCGGTTAGAGACAGGTTGCTTAAGCATGGTACACACTATGCCATCATGTATCAGCTAAGTGATGCAATAGTGGTGTTGAATAAACTCAATAGCAACCAAACTGTACTACAACACTGCACACTTGTTCTCGCAGTTCAGCTTTCAACGGAAGGATGTCTGCCGATGATGTACTTTTTACCAGGAGACTACTGTGGGGTGTAGTTGCTCTGTGTGCTTCAAAAAAGAAACTTTTGTTGAGGAAGAAACGTAGAACCTTGTAGTGTAAGCAATGGCTTTCTCGGCGACCTTAGAAGCTCCAATGAAATATTTTTGGGGCTACAAGTCGCAAATCCAACAGACTGAAAATTACACAACAATGCCAGTCCTTGCATTTTATAAATTTTTGGAAAAAACTGAACCATACATTTGTAAGCAAGACACCAGCTTTCGAGACAGCATATCACCAGTAGCTCGCTCTTGCAGCTGGAGGATCGTATGCAAGCCCCCAATATTCAACCAGGATTTCAAAACAGAGCCTCGGTCTAATCATCCCCGAAACCTGTGAAGCCATCTATAATGTCCTTAAGGAGGATTATTTGAAAGCAAGGTTCAAATATAGATAAAAAGTACACAAATATTTTTTTATTACAGGAAACGCAGCTCATCAAAACATTATAACTTCGGAGTGTAGATGCTTTGATTGCAGACATTTCCTTGTAGAATTGTGTCTTCAGGGTGTGCAGCTTTTTAGTAATGTCTTCATTCCGTAGTGTACAATTTACAAAACTCGATAACTCTGATTTTATGGTTTCCAAGCTTGCACTCCTGATGTTTCTCATCTTGTAATGCTTGTATTTGATGTTCCAAACAGATGGATGTTCCTTCAGTAATTCAATAAAATGTATTGTGTTAGTCCTTGTCCACTCAAGGGATTTGGCGGGTGGTGGAGAGCGGCCGTCCTTCCCCTCTGAATGATGAAGTAATGAAATGGCTCCGATCCATCAACACGTTGGTGATGCGGCTTCGTGTTGAAAAACTCGTTTTTAAACGCATCCATCTAACACTGTGAGCTTCATGATGCATAGTGTGTACGGGGCTTTAGAGACAAGCGCTGGATTCCTCGAAGAATGCTGAAATGAAAAACAGCCAGGAAAGATGACCAATGCAATTTGAGGTCGGTGACGCCTCGGAAATCTTATGCTTTGGATATATGGTGCCCGTGGTTGCTGGGTGCCCCGCAGGGCGTGCCTGCATATGTGTTTATAGCAAATGATATATGGCTTTGGTGATGAGAAATAGGAATAAGAGAGGACACTTTTTGATAACTTGTGACAGTGCAGAACACACCTGGGGGAGGTGTTGAGAGGTATTGAGATGTGTTGCAGACCCATCGAATAAGGTAGCGTAAGACAGAACTTTGACAAAGTTAACCTTTGAAGTGATAATTAATGTTGGAGAAAGAGAAGTGTGGTGCGGTACACTTTCCTTTTTATTAACTTTCACGAGTGAAGTGGTGTAATAATTGTGGTCTCTTTATTTGAGATGGGTTCAATGTTACCATATAGAAAAATGGATTCTCTAAAACGTATTTGACTTATTAAAATGGTGAGGTTAGTCGTACTTAGTGAGATTACAGGGGGTACTTACTTAAACCTGATTTGGGAGTGGGAAATGACGGTTAACGGTTATTTTTGGTTCAGAGTTAATTAATATTATTCCACTTTAATTAATTCATTTTGTTCCATTTCAATGCCAGCTAATTTGGGAAATAAAAAGTATATTTTTGTATCTACGGGGGTTTATTAGCCTAGTTTGCATTTTAGCTAACGGCCCAGAATGATCTGCAATGAACGAGGTAGGTGTAGTTGCCTGTTTGTTTAATTTTGTTTAAACGAGTGTCATTTGGTCCTAAAAACTCATTCAAGATATATATATATATATATATATATATATATATATATATATATATATATATATATATATATATATATTTATATATATATATATATATATATATGTGCAATAAGGAGTAATTGACAATATAGTTCAGTCACTGCTGTGAATGCGATTTGTATCTTTTCTTTCATTAAGAGGACGCGATGGGCTGTGACATTTTTAGAATGTAGAGATCATCAATTTAGCTTCTCCATGGAAACAGTGGTCCTAAGTGACAAGACAGCGCAGCTTTGGAAATGCTGGCGCATCTTCCTTGGGTGGGGCGATGTCGAAGTTGCTGCCTAAGCAGAACAGACCACGTCCTCTTTTCTATGCACGGGCGGATGCAGATAAGCTTTATGAATCTGGTTTGAGGCTGTTTCTTGGGCATGAACAATGATCTGTATAATGATGTCATGAACTTGTGACAAAGTTAGTGACGACACTTATCTGGGAGTGTCTTGTATGTTAGTTTGTGCTTGCGTGCGTGCGAGCTATTTCCCTACATAATGAAAGAGTAAGTTAGCCAAAATGGGAGAACGCTGCAGAGTCGGCAAAGGGCCTTTGACAGTATTTTTGGTGAAGTGTGTGAAATCTGTGTTGAATGGGTAAGCATACTTATTTTTTAGCCAAAAGTGTGGCTTGACTGTATTTTGAATATATGTCTCAAAGATGTTCTGTTTTATTTCACCTTTTTATTTTGCTTTTTAATCTTTATCTTATCGATGTGTTCTGTCTTCTTTTAGGCGGATCTGAGACAAAGGGGAACTGATATGGTGACCTACTTAGAAATGGGAACTTAAACTGAATTGTTCCGTGGTGTTAACATAGACTGCCCTGTGACTATGGCCTACGTTTTATGACCAAACCTAATGTTTTTGGTTTCTTTGGGTTAATTCCCCAGGGTTATCTGAGTTATTCAGGATTTATTGAATTCGAAACCTTTCTTTTGATTCATTTTGTTAAAACCTGAACCCTTGATTCATTTAGTTAATGCTTAATGCTTTGCTTCTTAAATTAAATGTATTTTTGTTAAGTTCACGAGTCTGATTTAAGTTGCCCTTCTAGGTAATAAAGAGAGAGAGAGAGAGAGAGAGAGGAGAGAGAGAAGAGAGGAGAGAAAGAAAAAGAAAACGGAATGTCACCCGCGTGCCCTGCTGCATGCCCAATCGCTACCAAAAACCCTTGTAAAGATTTACCGAGGGTTGGAACCCTCGGTAATGTTAATATATATATATATATATATATCTAATATAATTATAATTATATATATTAATATTATATATAATTAATATATATATATAGTTATATACTATATCATGTTCTTATATTTTTGTATACATCCAATGGTATGGTAATTTGTTTTCAACCTGTTTTTTAACTTTAAAACTTGTATCCTAAATTACTTGGATCAATGAATGGAAAGCAGTCTCTCTCTTCTCTCTTCTTTTCTCTCTCTATCCTCTCTCCTTTCCTCTCTCTCTCTCTCTCTCAAGCAGGCATCTTGGTATTCTACTCGAGAACGAATGGATCTTGCCAAGGGAAAAAATCTTTAATGGGATTCCCAAGTCACTTTGACACTTATAACTTTTTTCTTTCTTCCTGAAAAACTTCCCTTCGTATTCAACCTATTAAACGTTTTTGCAACACGCGGCAAAAATTCCAGAGACATCTCTTCGAGTTGTGAGACGTTTTCCTAAGGTTTTTTTTCGTTTGGTAGAATTCTCCCTGGGAAGGAGGCTACGGGAAGTGGAGAGACTAAAACGGATTCGTTTTCCTAGTTTTAGTTTTAGTCATGGAACGGAAGGAGTTCTGGGAACTTTTCACACGTTTTAAAGGGCTTTAGAAAGTGGATTGGAGCTATGACATTTTTCTAGTTTTAAGTAGTGAATGCAGAACATGTTCATGTTTCATTTAATCATTGGAAAAGGACGTGCAGTTCGAAAAAGAAAAGAAACCCAAACTTTCCTGCGAGTAGTTTTGGAAATGGGAGAATGCAAACTTGCTGGGATCTTTTGGAGAAGAAGATAGAAAGGAAAGGTAGGAACTGGATCTTTCTAGAGTAGTTTAGGAAGGGCATGAAGAAACTGCCTGCAACTTTCAGGAGCGGCGTAGGAAGGGGAGCAACGAACTGGAACGTTTCACAGTAGATTAAGAAGGGAAGGCAAGACGTGGAATTTTACAGAATGCTTTGAGAAGACGAGGAGAGAACTGAAACATTCTGGAGTGGTTTAGTAAGGGTAGAAGGAACTGAAACTTTCCACAGTGGCTTATGAAGGGGAGGAGCCATCCAGAGTGCTTGAGGAAGGGAGGAATGGAACCTGGAAAACTTTTCCGCAAGGAGTGGCTTACCACTGGGTGGAATAAAGAAACCTTGGAAACCTGTCCAGGGTGGGTTTAAAGATGGGAGGGGAGGGAATTGTAACGTTAATCATTGGTCTTGAAAATGGGGGGTAGGGCGGTTGCGGGAATGAAACTTTCCATTGTAGTCTTTGAAAGAAGGAAGGAAAGGAAACTATCAAGCGTGGATTGGGAAGGGAATGGTACGAACTTGGAAACTTTTCAGAGTAGTTTAGAAAAATGAAAGAGGACTGGGGAAACTGTAACATCGGGGATGGGTTTAAGAACAAGGTAATTAAGAAATTTTTCCCAAAAAGAATTTGAATAAAAAAAAAGTTAGGAATAAACTGGAACTTAACCAGGGAGATTTCACCCCAATTGGAACACTTAACCACAAATATTGTTTAGTAGCTTATTTACTATTATCATTGGGAATGACTCGCCAACCCCTGGTGGGAATTAGTCACTGACAATCTTTTTCTTGCCCCAGGAAAGGATTCCAGCTGGTTGGCCAAGCCAACCGGTTCCAAACCATTTCTTAACAGTTCTGTAATTCCCGTTGGGAGGTGTGAGTCGATTCCAAGGTTATAGTGAGATTCGATATTTAAACTATCATTTTTGGCTTTGAAATAGTGGATAAAAATAACAAGGTAATGCATTTAGGTAACAATGTATTGTGTAAAACATGGGGGGATTCCTTTCCCCAGTAGTTCATCAAGGTTAAGCGTGGACACGAAAACGGAAGGCAGAACCCCTTTTCCATTACTCATAAACCTTTCTCGCTTCCTCTCTCCTCGGCAATCTCTCTCTCTCTCTACCTCTTTCTTCCTCCAATTCTAACAGGTAATGAAAATGAGAGAGTTCTGCATCAATAAACATTAACAGTTTATTAACAAGAAAAATAAATTGTCAATCAAACCAAGTAATCCAAGTCTTACAGACTAACTCAAAAAACCCAGGTGCAATGTCAAAGTCCACCTAAAAACCAAGTCATACACCCCTCTGGGAATACTTCTGTCCCCCTCTGCATTTCCACAAAGTACCAGAATCCGTTCCTGGTTTCAAAGATACAGAACACAATCCCGGTGTAAGTATCCAAAACACAAGTTCAAAGAAACAAAGTTAATAAAATGGAACATCTTACAAAGATATTCAAAACAAGCCATTCCCTTTGGCTTAAAGCGGAACTTGAACACTTACCCAGACAGCCGGACCAACTAAAACACTTAATAAAAAAGAATTCCCCCCGGCGAATGCCGCACGGCATTTGCCTTTCGCCTGTACTTTGAAAGCCCTCTATCAAAATCCCTCCCATAGGAGCTTTGGGTATGAACCTTATTAAAGGGAAGAGGCACAACACGGCCACATACGAAACAACACAGTTTCGGCTAGCAGCCTCGGCAACACTAGTTGGCAATCCAGTTTATTCACTAAAGGCCACTTTGAAAAGAACGAGTTCATAAAAACTGTCGTGCATTGACTTGTCGAACTAAGGCATTTTTAATCTCACGCCACCCCCTAGAAACTCATTGAATCAGCTATTTCTCTCGGGTAGCCGTTACCTCTACCCACGTGTTCTCCAACATTCCAAATAGGTCACAGAGAAACGCATGGATAATTATGTTATTAATTCAAAAATCCCTTAGGCCTTACATAATGTATATATGTATACATACATACATAACATTTACATTACAATAATATAATATAATATTTATATTATATTATAATTTATATATATATATATATATATATATTATAATAATATATATATATTATATACATACATACATTGTTACCTAAAATACACTACCTTATTATTTTTACAATATTCAAACCAGAAAAGATAGTTTGATATCGAATTCACTATAACCTTGGGAATGGAACTGACTTCCCCCCAAAGGGAATTAACAACTTGAACGAAATGGCTTGGGAGCCATGGCTTGGCGTTTAGGGAACAACGATACATCAGGTGACTTTGGACCACCCAGCTAGAATCCTTGCGTGCATAAAGAAGTGGGAAAAGATGCCATATATAATATAATATAATTATATATATATTATATAATATATATATATATTTATATATTATATATATATATTTAATGAAATTGCAAGTATGGAAAGTAACCCTAAGAAAGAGATATAGTACTCAGATCAACAATGAACTCGGAATGAATTCCGAAGCAGACGTTGAACCCTTTTTATCAAATATCGACTTGCCTTTACACTGACCCAGATTAACTTGTAAATGAACACTGAACCTGATACATTCTGTTTTCATATTTAGCATAACTGACAATCCGTTCGTTGCGAGGCGAAAATCAAAGACGAGACTTTTCATTTCTTAGTTGGAAGACTGTCGTTTCCACCGTTTGTTGTCCACGACCCTCCCACCACGATTCCAAATCGACCTCGGTAATTTCCCAAATCTGGTGGAAACTACTCAAAGACTTTGGTTTCCAGTTCCCCTATGCACTCCATTAATAAACAAAAACAAACATTTAAATAAACATTCCCCAACCAGCACCTTGCTCGTTAGCCATCTGTGTGTGTGTTGTGTGTGTGGTGTGTTTGGTGTGTTGGTGTGGTGTGTCAGCGTCTCTTTATGTCCGATATCCAGAATTGAATTGGAACAAAATCTAACGTATGTTTAGCCCTTCTCCACAGTAAATTTTTTTCCAGTGAGATAATAACTGTTTTTTTTTGGAAATAAACTCTCTCTCCTTCTCGTCTCTCTCTCATCTCTCACACCACACACACACACACCACATTGACACACAACACAACACACACAATCGCACACACACACACATTCATAAATCGTTTTCACTCCTGTGAAGAAAGATTCATATATCTTGAATAGCATATCTACAAAAACTGGCTAAAATTATTAGTTATTTTATACCTTGAACTCTCCGCCTTCTTGACAGCTAACTAGCCTTTTCATGAAAATAAAACCAACAATTTGTTACGGTGCCCTTTATGACGACAGAAAGAACATTGACCAGAAACCATCAAACTGGAAGAGATGATTTTGTAAACCAGAATTTTAAGTTAAACAGTTTGAAAACAAATTGCTAATTCATGGCCAGGCAGAAGCAGCAGGCATTAAAACGAGAAACAGACTCCTCGACGAGAGGAAACGAATTGAAAGAAAAGGACTTACAACGTCCTCCTTACCAGCGAGGAGGACGGTTTCATTTGAAAGAATCCATCAGTCCAAAGCAGGTAGGCACATGAGGATGACACACTTCCGAACGCAAGGAAGAGTTTTACTTTTTCCTCAAGGAATTGCATCTCTTAGAACTGCCGTGCTCGAGGAGAAGTTTGTGGCTCCTACAAGAAGGGTCCTGGCACATTTGGAGGTGGCCCAAATTGAAAACTTAGACGGCCTGCTCATAAGGTTTATGAATCTTGAAAAAAGCATCAAGCTTAGGGTTGCATTAGGGTCTTAGATGTTAAGCTCGGAATTCTTTTTCAAGTTTATCCAGTTTTTGCAAGTGATCAGAGATTTTCTGGCTATTTATTCTTGTTATACTTTTTATTAAACTGTAGTGCCTTTACCATTATTATTATTATTATTTTATATTAATTATTATTTATTATTATTATTATTTTATTATTATTATTAATTAAATTATTCATTTGGGAGAAGACCCTCTTCTAGAAAAACTCTGATAAATAAAATGGCAAAACTAAACGAATTGGTTTTATATATTTTCACTTCTTTTTCTTATTATCTGCTTCTCTGGCTCAGCAATGGTTTTTAGTAAACTGGCTATTATTCAGTATTGGGAATTAATCCTAAAAAATTTCGGATTGGGTATTGTTTATTCAAAAACAGGTTTCTGGTGTCATTTATCTGTTTGACTGGTATTAACAGTATTCTGGGTGAAGGGAGTACTCGGTTCCTGGGCAAGCATCGGGTCATACAGGTTGGTGTTAGGTTATGTAAGCTTAAAGGCTGGGCTATCGTGAACGTTTCGACCTCCTTGTAGGCCAATTTGTCTCTGAACGAGTTCAGTTAAGTGGCGAACTAAAGCAAGATGATTGTTGTTGTTGTTGAAGATTAAGCCAGCACAATGCCGCCACAGGCCTTTGCTCTTGGAGGAGCCTGAAATAGTAGATGTGTTCTGTAACGAGATAAAAATAGGTAGTTATAATATAAAGGAGGAAAAGGATAGGCATGGTTACAAACCATATTAGACCTTGCGGTACCCATCAGTAGGAGAAAAAGTTCTGCAGCAGGAAGTCCTGTTTGAGTCTTAGAGGACCAGGAAGGAAAATGGAAAAATGGCATATCGAGAGAAAGTATGAAAACCTAAGGTGGATACTCCAAAGATTTCACTCACTGTGAAAATAGAATTTTGATGTGATTTTTGAAGGGGCATCTGTTTTTCAAAGCAAACAGCAGCTGTTTTTGGGCCGCCAGTGGTTTGCTGCAGGTTCAGGGAGCTTTTATTACATTCCAGCAGTGTTGTCATTTCTGATCCGACAGGGACTTTCCTGTCCAGTTTCTTGAAGAGAATGGATTAATCCCCCGCCTAACAATTGTGAATATTATAACAAATGTCACTGCCTGTTTTTATGGGCACCACTCTCGGAAGTATGGGTGTGAGGAAAAGGTGAGGGAAGGGAGAGGTTCAGGTTTGGAAGGTGGAAGGGGGTTTGAATCAGAAAGGAGGGAAGGTGAAGGCTTAGTTTCTCGTGGCTTTTGAGTGTAGTCGACCTTTTTTCTCGGAGTTCGACGCTGCTCCCTGGCCTGGGTGATGGGTGTTACCGTATGGGATTGCTGTGGCATTCTTGTACATTCCACTTGCTGTTTCAGCTTAGGAGTTGGCCCTGATGGTCTCGAAGGTGGAAGAGTGCCCATCATCCCTGCCACTCTCTCCAGCCTGGCACTGCAGCGCTTGTTTCAGGCATGGTGTTGATGGGAACAATTGGGAGCACTTGCTTGTCACTGCTTTTCCCCTCTTGTAGGTTTCGAGGCACTTTCGTGGGGTGTGGTGATGCTGGCATAATTCCACACTTCCCTTTTCCTTTGGCCTGTGGCAGCCAGTGGCCCTTGTGGGTGGCCCAAAACTTCTGGCAGACCAAGCTGCTCAGGCATTCAAGTAAACGTAAGATGCTACAGGGTTAAAACTCCCTGTCGGCTTCTTTGTCTCTTACTGGTGTCCAACGGGACATACACAGGTGAGATCTATCTGGCTTGGAAGAGATATTTTTTTATCAAGAGTGTCTATGTGGTGCTATTTATAGTGGTTCAGACTTAGCGATAAATTCTCAGAGATAAATTTTCATTGGTTGAGCCAGTCTCTGATGAAGATAAGGGATCTTGCACGACGGTTGCACGCCGGGAGAAAAGAATTCAGCCTTGTGTGAGCTCTATGAGTAAGTGTTGTTCTGGGGCGGATGGATGTCGGAAGTCCTGCCTGCAGCCGGAGTCCTGTCATCCTGTGAGAGCTCCTAATTATTTGGCCTTGTCAGGGGGTCCTTCACATCTCTCTGGGATGCTGTGGGGAGGAGAAACATTTCTTCAGTAATATTCAAGTTAGGTTCCTCCTTTCCTATATGGAGGGCTTCCAGGAGTAGCAGACATCGGTGATCTGTTACCAGATCTATGATTTCTATATTGGGTTCATAGGTTATGGGCAGTCTTGAAGGGATTAAATATGACTCCTACTTGGGGAGCCATGAGATTTGCTTAATTCTACCATTTTATTTGACAGTATCATTATTATTATTAGTACTATCATTATTATTCCAGTAGATGAAATCTATTCACACTGAACAAGCGCACCAAAGGGGCCACTGACTTCAAATTCAAGCTTCCAAAGAATGTTGGTTTCAACCTCCACTGCAGACCCTACACTGCAGCAGTAGCTGATCATGATACAGAGCCAGTGATGTTCCATCGCCCTGTTGGAGACGCGAACCCATGACATCTGAGTTGCATGTCACGACACTAACCACTGTACCAGAGGAAAAATATTTTGAGAATGGAATTATACTTTGTAATTTTAGTGTGCTAAAGAACTGAAAGCCTTGCCCCAAAAATAGCCGGCGCGTTCCTTTATTTCATAATTCTCATTAAGTCAGCAAATTGATAAATGCAGTAGATTGGGTTAATCACTTCACATGTTTATTTTATTTGAAACTACAGTGTAAAATTACTTGAGGGGAACACAGAGGTGACTGGAAAATGAAACAGATAATTTTATGAGACCTGTGATGTAGAATTTAGTTGAGGAAAGTCTTTTAAAAACTTAGCACAAAACTTAGCATTTCCGGTTGTATATTTCAATCAAAGGTACACAGTGACTTTTAACGTGGGGCCAGTGATTTAAGTTCAGGAAACATTCAAGGGAAAATTGTAATAGTATTGAAATGTTGTTGGTCCTAAAGGTCTCTGGTTTTGTGAGACGAATATCCACTTTTTGCCGTCGGTGAAAAATTGCAGATAAGTGAAAGCCACAACAATGTTTACCAGACCCGTTAGGTGTATTTCACTGTGTATCTGATAACAGTACAGATGTCAGTGTCTGATAGGTAGAAGTATGGCTTGTAAGAGCGATAACAAAATCGTACAGATTATATTCATTTCTATATTTGACCAGATGCATACATAAAAATTTTGTTGTTTTGTTCATGAAATTCTATTGCTCTTCAATAAATACCACAATTACAAAATTGCAAACTAAAATGTCATTGAACTGTAAAGATTTCTTGTCTTCATTTCTAGAGCTACTTTCTGGAGAGGAAGTAAAGATCTTGAATTGTAAATGGCTGTGTACCTCCTAATAAACGATTGTGTTGTTGTCAGTTATATTAAAGAATATTTTAAAGATTCGGTCTCGTTTCGAATTGGCTGCTTTTCCTGTATGGTGTCGTAAATCTGTTCGAAACTTGAAGTCTCTGGTCTTCCATAAAAATATATTTAAATTGGAAATATTGAGTTTTGCCACTAATCACAGGAGTATAGTTAGAACTTCAACAATCGAATAAAATTATCCTGTGAAAAATTAAGTTCACAGATAAAAAATTATGTAGAAAATTTGGTGATTTGACTTTAAAATATATATAGAAAATTATTGATTTGACTTAAATTATGTAAAACAATTGGTTGATATGGCACTAAAATCACATAAAGAATTGTTTGATTTAACTCTAAAATTATATAAAATAACTCGGTTAATTTGACTTATATTTAGGCTCGGATCGCAATAATACCGGGGTGGGGGTGGGGGTCCTTTACATTACCAATCTGTGGATTGGTACTGGTGTGAGTAAAATTACTAGTGGAAGACGAGGAAATTTTAACAAAGGCAAGAGTGGATTCCCTGCTGAGGATGGAAACAGAACGCCTTGTGCTACCTTTTGAGAGGATTTATGTATTTCTGTCTGACCCTGATGGATTGGCACATCAGAGAGCTCGGGGAAGAGACAGCATTCACAGAGAGAGAGAGAGAGAGAGAGAGATTCATCTTATTTCTGTTGAATATGCTAGAAAATGCCGCTCGCAAACCTATCATTTCGACTGTGAGTAACCGCCAGATTCTTGAAGCAGTTTCGTCGTCGTTCCATTTAGCTGAAATTTTCTCATATATCTTGAAGTGTTTTATTAGACTCCCCTTTCAGCCAAGGCACGCCTTCACAAGTAAACGTTAGAGAGAAGACGAAGAAGAAAAGTGGAGGAAATGTTTCCCCCGAAGAACTTAAGAGAAAACTTTTTGGGGTTCCTTCAGCAAAGAGATGTTTACAGTGGAAATCTTCAAGGGAAAGCGTCGAGGATGTACAACAAAACTTTCCGACGGGAGAAATGGCCCGAAACGCCGCTAGGTATTTCACTTGAAGGTTGTTTGTTGGTCGTGGAGTTGTTGCTGTTGTTGTTTTTCTTGTTGCTGGTTGTGGTGGTGGTGTGTTTTCGTGATAGTTCCACTGTTAGGAATGGTTTTTTTATATATATACGGGTTGTATATATATATATTATATATATATATTAATAATTATGATATATATATATATTCTAATATTATTATAATAATATATATATATATATTGTTATATATCTAATTATAAATATTATATATATTATATATTCTATAATTATATATTAATTCTATGTTATATATATCTATATATCATAATAATATAATATTAATATAGTAATGTCTTTTACTGTAATAATACAATAGTATAATACGAAGATAAAAGGTTCATAAGACGCTTTTTGAACGTAGCAACCATATATTTCGAGCACTTCCTTTGTGCTCTTTCTAGTCATTTTAGGCGTTTTCTGACCCCACGCTGCCAAATGTTCTTGGTTGGAAATGACCGCGTTTATTCCTTGTTAATACTTACCCTTGGGAGCAATATTAATCCTTGTTTGGGCCTACTCTCAAACGCATCCATGGTAAATCTCTTAATGTATTGAGTTAAACGGAGGTTTTTGTCCTCATATAAATGAAAATCTCGCACAAAAACACAAACGCACACACATATTCTTGGAGCAATTCTGTTCATAGGTATGCGCAGATCCATTCTCTCCAAAACCTTAAGAAATATACAATTTCCTTATATTTTTTTTCCTTTTTGCAAATAAAAATAGTCAACAATTCATTCTCTTTGTTTTTGTGGTTTAAAATACTCTACACATATCAGCAATATTTTCGTTTAGAGATTTTTTTATTCCCCTACTCGTCATATCCTTATATCTGAATTCGACCTCTACATGCCCTAAGGTCATTTAAATTTTCTTTTAGGGATAGTCCTTGCCCCCTACATTGACCTTGAGACTGATATCTGTTTATCCATTCTCACTCGACCCCCTATAAATGATTAATTACACCAAACATACGTACTACATATATCCACACACACACACATATACTATGTTTGTATGTGGAGGGATATTCAGCGCCTAAGTATATGACAGACTGGTCTCTCTCTTCGCTTATGGTATGTAGTTGATGTTTATTTGTCCTCTTTTGTAGTAAAAGTATCACGGATAGTTCCTTCCATGGTACTTGTATGATGACCACAATGCTTGCGTTGCGAGTACATTTGCGGTGCAATTTACGTGCTGGATTTACGTCCGTCAGCCCGTGTCCTGTTTACCAGCTGTTCAAGGTCATTTCACCGCGATGATGCCCACGATCCGTTACGTTGGCATACGCCGTCGTAACTCGACCCAGAGTCCTCTAGGAAAACTGGCAACGTAGCTCAAAACATTTCAAGAGATTTTTATTTTCGATAATGAAATAAGAAAAAAATTGATGTTTTATCTTGTTTTAGGCTAGCAGTGCATTCATGACAGAAACAAATTTGATTGGGAATAACGGCCATGGCAATGCCGTGCCCCACCCTTGCCCTGCCCAAAGCGACTAGAAGATTTGGAAGAACTAGCATAGAAGGAAGTGCTCGAAATACATGGTTACCACGTCCAGTGTTTTATGCGCCTTTTATCGTCGTATTATATATATATATATATATATATATATATATATATATATATATATATATATATATATATATATATATATAATCCTTATGGAAAGCGGAATGCGGAGCAAAGACTGTGATGTAAAACTGCATTGAGAATATGTATTTGAAAAATCGAGGAAGATGATTCAACTTGATGACAATTGTAGCTAAAACAAAACATTGGAAAACACACACACACACACACATTATATATATATATATATATATATATATATATATATATATATATATATATATATATATATATGTGTGTGTGTGTGTGTGTGTGTGTGTAAACATATGTATGTATAATCTCGTGCATGTGTATACTATATTATTTTTGTTTTAGTATTTTTGAACCCTTCATGTCTCCTTTTAGCAATGCCTTCGTTAACCCCCCCCCCTCCACCCCCCCAAAAAAAGAAAAAAAACAAAAAAAAAAAAAAAAAAAAAAAAAAAATCTGAAAACCTGTCATTAAGGCATCAGTCAGTCTCCTGGATGATATTCCGTAGATATTCTGCGTTGGATAACGAAGTTAAGTCTCCTCCTCACTTACCGGATATTGTATATTACCCCCTTTTTTATACCTTTTTTTTTTCATTTCTCCTCCTCCTCCTCCTCCTCCTCCTCCTCCCGTTTGAAATGGCTTTTATGGCAGATTACGTGGAAATGGATGTGGGATCAGATCCCTTCCTCTTGGGACCTCTTTTATCCCATCCTGAAATCGTGGGTAATGAGGAAGGGCCCTACCTGGATATTACCCATTTCATTCACTTCCGCTCCTCTCTGGTTTTATCTGGGTCTGATATATTCGCTTTTGTGGCCTGTGTCTCTCGACGATGGCGTTTGCTTTTTGTTCGGTGTGTTTGGTCTCTTTGACTGATTTGCGCTTATGGCGATGTGTGCCTGGAAATTGTTATTATATATATGTGTATATATATATACATATGTATGTATGTATTTGTCTATATAATTTATGTATGTATAACTGAATCACCAAACCATGGAACATGAATATATAAATAAAGGCAAAAATCCACGAAGGAAAGTGAAACAATGGAGTGTACCGCTGAAAAGCCTTTAGACTTCTCATCTTTCTTGGATTTTGTTTTATATATATATATATATAGTATTAGTATATCTATACTATATATATATATATATAATATATTATATATATTATATATATATATATATATATATAATGTATATTATGGTTGGGGCAGCGTTGGTATGTGGATGAACAGCTCTTAAATCCTTAAATTACCGATTTCATAGTGTAAATTGGAATCGAATAAAAACATCAGTTTGATCGGTATCCATGAGAAGGGAGAAAGTGCGCGCTTGTCAAGTAGGTGCGTTCGGATGGTGGATCAGTCATCCACTGGTGATGAGCCTTCTTGGTCGAGATTAAACTGGTTGATTGCATGAAAGTTTACTCGAACAGAAATTCGTTCACAGTACGGAAGTTGAACAATTTCAGTGGTAACGAATGCTGTCTTTTTTCATTTGTGTGTGTCGTATGGTTAATGTGTGTATGTCTGTTTGTGTAGAGAGAGAGAGAGAGAGAGAGAGAGAGAGAGAGAGAGAATATCATTTCACAGTCCAGAAATACCGAAATCATTTAAAAATCAGTTCGCTTCATGCGGACATGTTGGGATTGGCAAACAAAGGCCTCGAGCCATGAGTTTATTATACCTTGCTCATTGTTCCTCCTTGTTAATGACGAAAGCCCCACGGGGGCGGACCAACGGACCCACCAGCCCTGGCGTAAAGGATGCTGCTATACAGCGTCTCTCCACACGCATGGCTGACGCTGCTTTGCCCGGCACACAAACATTCGTAATTGCTCTCGGTTTAATTGGAGAGCAGCGAACGCAAATGCGCCAGGACGCCGCTGCTGATGCTGCTGCTGCTGATGCTGCTGCCAGCTCAGCTGGGTTGGTTAAAAGGTTACCGCTCGGTTTGTGGTTGTCGCGGCCGATTGCAGGAGAGATGAAAAGGGGCTAAATCCCATTGGAGGAGGCCGGCCCGAGCGGTCACTGGATTGGTATATAGCATCGGTGCAGGTATCCCGACAGAGTAACTAAACCACCCAATCGGATTAGCTTCACAATCCTTCGCAGCCTGTGATGCGATTAGGCGTCTATATAAGCCTGGGAGGCTCCTCGTGTTTAACAGTAAATTCTGTGGAATTGTGTCTGCTTCCAGTGAGTTGGAGTATTTACATGTATGAGAGGATTTCACTCATTTTGATTGCGGAGTAAACTGATCTAAAACAGCTGTTTTTAAATTTTTCTTTTTATTTTAGAATTTGTTTGTCTAGTGCATACGGTATACAGACGTTTGCTGGTGCTAACAAATATAAGTCCTGGAACAGTTAGTTATAATAACAACGAGTCGCCTCGCTCATACTAGTTATGTAATTATGGCTTACGAAGCTCTACGTATTTTATGACACCGGCGCATTCTCTGTTACATTGTATTTCTTGGAAGGCATGGCAGGACTTGCTTGTGATTTCTATAAGATGTTTTCCAACGTGAGGGTATACAAAGTCCGTCGAAGTGGATATCCTCATTAATACACACCGTCGTAGGGCAGTGCCGTTATTGCACCACATGTAGGCATTACACAAGGTTCTTTGCAGCGTGCCTTCGGCCCCTAGCTGCAACCCCTTTCGTTTTTTTTACTGTACCACTTTTCATATTCTCTTTCTTCCGTCTTTCTTTCTTCAAACCTCTCCTACCAATTGATTCAGAGTACAGCTACTTTGACGTTTTCCTCCAGTCACAACTTTCAGACCTTTTCATTTGTGCTTGGCCTTTGTCCTAAATTCCTTAATCAGTTCAGTCGAACTTATCATTAAAAGAATTCTATGGAAACCCAAGAAGGACGATGAGCAACCTTAGGGGAGACAGGGACTGGACGACAAAAACCAGGGAAGATTAGAGTTGAATTTGTCTCGTAATTATTGAAGAATTTGTGTGCTTTACTTAATGGTTTTTCCTTCACTCTTTCTTCAGCTGCGCCAACGTCATTCCCTTTTGCCTTTTTAAAAATTCGGTGAGCAGCCAATGCAGCTGTATGATGTTGTAAAATTAACTGTTTAGTCATCATTAGCGTTTTAAGGTAAAATGAATTCACACAAAGGTTTTTGTAAAACCTTGACCGAACTGAGAAGTGAGAGAAGTATCCGCACCAAGGATGCCTTTAAAACAAACACAATAATAACAAGTAAAAAATGCGGCGAAGTTTTTTCGGCGCAATCGAATTTTCTTTACAGCGTAAAATGCTATATGAAACTCACAGCCACGGTTCATGAAACTTTCAGCCACGGGCCGGTGGTAGCGTGTGTTGTTTGCACCTGTATAGTGGTGTCAGACATAAGCGCGATTATGGCTAACTTTAACCTTAAATAAAAACTACTCAGGCTAGAGGGCTGCAATTTGGTATGTTCGATGATTGTAGGGTGGAGGATCAGTATGCCAATTTGCAGCCCTCTAGCCTCAGGAGTTTTTGAGATCTGAGGGCAGACAGAAAAACTCCTGACGGACAGGCAAAATGTCACCTCAATATTTTTTTTTACAGAAAACTAGAATTTTTTTTTTTTTACAGAAAACGAAAAAAATTTTTTTTTCTTTACAGAAAACTGAAATGGAAAACGTAACCTAAATCACAAACATCGAATGATTTTTAAGTTAATGTTATACACGAAATTGAATAAAGCCAACTTTAAGGAAGTCATTCAACATAAATTAAAGGATACTGAAAAGATGATAAGACCTTTTCATTACGTTTTCCATTGTTCGTTAAAACGCACGAAAGACTGTTTGCTCTCTTGGGCCCATAGATCTGAAAATCATTTAGTAAAATTACTATCACCGCTGTTATGAATGATCTTGGGCACCCATTTGATTCACTTCTTAGAACCAACGTTACACAACCCAGTTCTAGATGTTTGCAATCCAATTAGAACGCAATGGTATTGACATTTTCTCTTCTCCTCTAGTTCTAACAGGCCTTGATTTTGGCATTTTCATTTGCTGAGACCTCTTTTATCATCACGAGGTGTGCATAGGCATGAGTATATGTAAACAAGGCGTGATCCGAACTCCGCCTTACTCGAGGTGCGTGCCAAAATCTATGGTCAAATAGCACATGAGAATTAAAGTGAATATGCTATATTTTATTAGAAATAATTGTTCTGTACTGTTTAACATGAACGTTATTTATTTTTCACACATTCTTTCCAATAAATAAATCATACATATCCTATCCTACAGTTCCTGTATCTTTAATTCAACTCTAAACACATTTTTTTTAGACCTTTTTGGCTTTTCCATAGACCTTTCTTCTTCCCTCCCCCCGACTGGAACAACAGCAGCAAGAAAAACAACAGAGTAGTTGTTTGTAGACTTTATCCGCGAGTAAGCCAAAAAGCGCATTATAAGTTGGTTTTGGCTGGTGGAGAGAAGCAACAGCGCAAGTGTATGAATGCGGTAGAAAATTTCACCGAAACTCGCTCTTTCGCTGAGGTGGGCCGTGAACCATCTGTACATTGCGAGATTATTGAATTGCGAGTACCTTTGGACTTTTGAATATAGCTGTATAGGTTATCGTTATGATAAGAAGGAGGAGGAAGAGGAGATTTGGAATGTCACCGGGTGTTGGAGTGGCCTTAGAAAGGAGAACGCTCGTATTTCCAAGAGGTAGGTCAGTTTCTGATAAACGTAATTGACCAGGAATCTGATGGCGTCTTTTCTAAGTAAATGGAGCTTGTGTGGGGCTGTGAGGGTACTTTCTTCATTTTACACACATGGTTAATATTCATTCATCTCCAAGCTCTTTCTCCAGACACCGAGTCTTATGGAGAACTCTCCACTAAAGAAGGAGCATTTATTAACATCTGTTATCATCGTTCTAATTCCTAGAGCACAGTCTTTGGCGTACGTTGCATTAAATAGTCTTGCATTACTTGGTTTACTCGAAGTTTTCTTCTCAGTTCGTTTGAAGTCTTTAGCCTTACCAAATTTTCTATCAAATTCTCATTATATATATATATATATATATATATAGTATATATATATATATATATATATATATATATATATCTATCTATCTATCTATCTATCTATCTATCTATATATATATATATATTACCTATATATATACATATATATATATGTATATATATATATATATATATATATATATGATATATATATATATATATATATATATATAAGCGAATCCCACAGGAAAATGATAGTCAGAAATCCAAGCACTTTCGTCTTTACTAAGACATCGTCAAGGAGCTATTGAAATACAATTGGAGAGAAAGGTCTCAGGTACACAACAAGATCAAGAATACCAGATGGTTAATTGTCAAAAGGGTAAAAATTAAAAGAGATAATCCAGGATTATCGGATATCACACGGTCACAAACCTAAACAGATTTGACCCTAACCGAAATTACAAAGTATCTTTACAGTCCAAAACATGTAAAAACTGAATATATTCATTTTGTTGCTTATATTTATCTACAACTTTTTTCATTATGAAAGCATCAAGTTTAAATAAACCAAGACTGAAATTTAGAACATTTCTATTATTTGACTTAATGAAACCAGATTCAATGATATTCCTTTTAACTGTGTCATTACATGGGATTAAGGCTCTTGCTTGACTCCAGTTAATAGGATGATCTAAATCTCTCATATGTACGAATAATGCATTCGATATTTGCCCAGTTCTCACAGAATATTGATGCTGTTTGAGACGTTGTGAAAGAGATTTACCGGTCTGTCCGTAATAGACTTTATCATACTTTTTTTTTGCAAGGAATTTCATGTATGCAGCTTGGAAGATCTTTAGGAGAATTTTTGAATACTAAACTCTTGACAGTAATATTACTGAAAAAAGCATTAATCTTAAAAAGCTTTAAAATTCTAGGAATATCTAAAAACCTTTCATCATAGGGTAATTTTAGAATGTTATGCTTACTAAATTCAAGTTTGTCATTATTTGAATAAAATGTTTTTCTAGCTGTTTTCCATGCCACATCTACAAAAGTCCTTGGGTATTTAAGTTTCAATGCAATATCATAAATAGTTTTAATTTCAGCATCAATAAACTGCGGGCTACAGACACGTAAAGCCCTTAGGGGCATCCCAGAAAAAACAGAGAATTTAACATTTTGATGGTGATTGGAGTAGTAATGAACAAAAGAGGCAATGTTAGTTGATTTTTGAAAGACTGAAAAGGTGAAATTTCTATCATTTCTATGGACAGTTACATCAAGAAAATTCAAATTACAATTTCTTTCTTCCTCTACAGTCAAATTTTATAGAAGGGACTAAATTATTGAGATTATTAAGGAATTCCTGGAGATTTTCGTGAACTGGCCAATTACAGAAAATATCATCCATATACCTAAACCAAATAACTTTTTGTGGTAAAATTCTTGGTAAGAGTTTTGTCTTAAAAAATTCCATGTAAATATTGCTTAGGACAGGAGATAAGGGATTACCCATAGCCTTGCCAAACTTTTGTAAAAAAAATTCCCCATTAAAACAAAATTTACTATCTTTGATACATAACCTTATGAGACTAATGAGGTTTGCTACACTTGTAAAATAATAAGTACATAATTATCATAATTTTTCTTGCATCTTTTATAGGAAAAAATACTGAAATTTAATTCCGAGTTTAATTTAATTCAAAGAAAATAATTTTTACAAACCGCCCGACATTTATGTCTGTAAGCACGAACGAACATACATACACATATATATCATATATAGCCTAGTCAATAGATTAGGAATAAAGGCCGAATAAGAAAAAAATTCATGGAAAGCTGGAACAAGCTTCATTATCTTTGTAAGGCGAAAAACAGTTTTTTGCAAATATCTCGCTTTGGACTCAATTTAGCTGAAAGTTTACTGATACATAAAATAATCGTCATAAAATTTCCTATAGATTCTCATTCATTATTTAAAAAAAAAAATTGCACGGTTTTGGTGCTAGGAGTACGATAATAATTGAATCTAATTTTTTCCTACCCTTTGTGCCTGAATAGCATGTGGTTATTTTTCTTGCTTCAAGTTTCTAAGCTAACTGTAATTCTTTTGTTTCAGGACTATGAAAAGAGACCCATAGCCTATCAGTGATTGCTATATTATGGACAAATGTCTTCATTAAAGAAATGCTTCTTTTGTGAAGGAGAAATTTCCGAGGGTGAGACTTGAGAAGTTAAAGAAGTGCAGACATTGATAGACTACAGCGTTAAATGGAAAGATGGAAAACAATATCAATTAAAAGGTCTGAAAAGTGTGAAAATGTAAGGTGTACACAAAAGCAAGGAGTGCTGATGCTTTTCGGTCAAGACAGGAACCCTCTCGAGTGCCTACAACGTCTCGGAGAAGTCTAGTCCCAGATTTTGACTTCCTTAATGATTGTGTTTTTTGTGAAAAAGAAGTGTCATATGATTTTCTGAAAAAACAAAACAAGTAAAACCAGGTTTCTTTCAAATGAGAGAAATAGGAGCCGGCTTATTACAATGCTCACCACTAGACTGATCAATGAGGGTTATACAGTAAAACAGGCTACTTAAGATGCAGACAGATTATTGTCGCTACTGCTATTGAAGAATCTACCATGGCTGAATCAGTAACAATCGTAGGAGAAGATGTAGACCTCTTAATCATCCTTGCAGCCTTGGTTGGATCAAGGACAAATATATACATCTTAAAACCAGGCAAAGGAAATACAGAAAGCAAGCTGTGCACACCAACCTCCATGAAATTTGGATCAGTCATCAAGGACAACATTCTCTTCTTACATGCATTTAGTGGGTCCGACACTACTTCTGCCTTTTTTAGACAGGGATAACTTAGAGTTCATAAGGCTTTTGGGAAAACATGAAGAACTAAAAGATCTTGTTGCTGTCTTTCAAGAACCATCTGCTGAAGCAGGAAAGAATTTCATTCTTCACTTAAATGGGCATAATGAATGTGAATCCCTCTCTGATTTGAGATATCTGTGCTATGCTCAGTCACTCATTAAAAGTAAATTCACTTTGGCTTCTCTGCCTCCTACAGATGCAGCTGCTCGATTCATTCCTTACTTACATATCACCAAGTGCACAAGTGGTTGAGAAATGACTTGTCTCCAACAAATTGGGGTTGGAATGCAACTACAAAAGGATTGGTTCCAGTCACTACAGATAAAGACCCAGCTCCACCAGACCTCCTCAACATTGTCTCATGCAAATGTGCTAAAGGTTGCAAGACTGCCACCTGCAGCTGTAGAAAGGCAGGATTAAAATGTTCTGTGATATGTGTTTCTTGCAAGGGGTTGTCATGTTCAAACTCTGACGTCATTGATGATGAAGAGGACTGTGACGATCCCATTGATGCCACATTAGAAAACTCCTTGATGTCAGAGGGTGAAGAAACTCATGGAATAGAATAATCAGAATATATTATAGGAGGGCCAGTGACCCACTCCTAATGAAAAACAAATACAGTTAAAAAGGAAGTGACAAACCTCCCTGGGGAGGTTGGTTTATGGGCACCCTGCAAGGGATAAAGGTGTCAGACAAGAGATAGACAGATAGATACATGCCAAGCTGTTATCTTATCTTACAACCATTCTATAAAAGAACCAAACTGCTTGTCATTACTTTCCTATGAAGAACAATGTAGTTCGCCATACTACCCATTACGAGAAAACCAATGCTGTCCTGGAAATCAATACTTCTAATTGTGCAGCAAGAACTGGTAAAGCATTGTTTAAGTGATAACTTCAAAATTAGGGTGGATGGTTGGGTGCAAGGGTGGTAACTCTGCCAGTGAGCATACACTGTCTGTCCTAAGCCAGAAACAAAAAGAGAAAGGACACCCTTGAGACAAATTCTGGAGATTGGGGGTAGGCAAAACAAGTCACAAACTTTTTCGTAGGCTTTGCACGAAAACGGTGCGACATATAAAAAAAATATGCATAGAAGAGTATTTATAAGAAATTTTGCGTGGATTATTTTATGTATTGACATATTTTCTGGTAAAGTGAGTCCCAAGCGAGATATTTGCAAAAAACTTTTTCGCCGCCATTTTTCCAAGATGGCGGCCAAATCCGGGGCGGTAGAGGGATGCAAAATTTATACATTATTAAATACCCTATTACAAAGATAATGAAACTTGTTCCAGCTTTCCATGAATTTTTTCCTTATTCAATCCCCCATTGACTGGCCTAATACGCATATACGTATATGTAATATATATTATATATATATATATATATATATATATAATATATATATGTGTGTGTATATATATATATATATATGGTATATATATATATATGTATATATATATATATATGATATATATATATATATATATATATATATATATATATATATATATATATATATATCTATATATATATATTACCTATATGTTATATACGCCTTATGATATATATATATATATATATATATATATATATATATATATATATATATATATATATATATATATGCTTACAAGCATAAATGTGAGGTGGTTTGTAAAATATTGTTTCTTTGAATTAAATTTAACTCAGAAATTAATTTTAGTGTGTTTTTATATAGAAGCTGCAAGAAAAATGATGATAATAATTATGTACTTATCATTTTACAAGTGACCTACTGGATGCTAACAAGCCTGACCATTTGTTTGAAGTATTATGGCACAGTTGAACGAAATTGGCTAGTTAAGAATCTTTCGTTTGCTCAGAAGGATATGGGAATATTTGATAAAAGCGGAAAGATGGTATATATTCTTTGTAACGGCTTACGGTGAATGGTAAATAAAGATTATAATTACTGTACAAGTAACATATAAGGGTATAATAAGTAATTTTACATGTACAAATATATCACCGGAATTGCTAATATGATATACAAAAGAAAAATATCCAAACTATGTATAGCCTCTCCTTAGTCTAAATTTTGCAAAGTACGCTGCAGTCAGTGCTGTGCTAAATTTTACAAAGCACACGGCAGTCAGTACTGGTCGAAATTATACAATGTACACAGCATTTACAGAGCCCAATTAAGGACCGTTAAAATGCTTAAATAAAAGTTTTCGCGTCTTCTGTACAAATGATAAATGTTCGTTGTAGTAGTCTCCAATTGAAGGAAGCGGACACTTAACATATTTCATTCCCTTTTAAGCTTATCCCTTTTATGTCCCCCCCCCCCCTGAAGTTTAATGAGTTTTCAATTGGGTTACTGTACTTTGAACAGCATTGGGATATGATAACATTACGCGACTGTTGTAATTTGAGCAAGAGAAATCTCATCCTCTGCAAGTCAGAACTGAAACGGAATTCTTCACTTTTCTTCGAATTATTTTATATAAAAAAATTGAGAGTTAGTTCTCTCTCCCCTCCCACCCTCCCAAAAAAGAGAAAATTCCCCGTGAATAAGTTAATTAGTAAGGTTTTGGAGAATGGGGAGTTTGATGTGTTAATCCATTTAGCCATAGTCTTCACGTGTCGTAAGTCGTATGAAAAATTCTCTGGAAAGCCAACACACTCCTAATTTGAGCCACTTTTTATTGAGCTCTGTTTATGCTCATTCTATTTTTTGCTCTTCCATGAAAATCTAGTAAACTCCTTTGTAGCCATGTCAATAACAATAAATTCTGCAGCCTGGGACCAGTATCTCTCTCCGCTGGTTCACGTGGAAGTATGTAGGTTGAAGGTACCATTTCCTGAGCTTTTGGGCTACCCATGACCTTCTCCAGTATCGGAAGTTACTGTCCTGTCGTCCCATATATTGCTATTATTTCTTGATGGCGTGGGCATACTAAATCCTAATAATTACAAGAGGACCATAGTATCAACTCTGCTATCTCCTTATTAGTTTTCTGTGAAAGAAAACTATTTAGATGGCTTTGTCTGTCCGCCCTCAGATCTTAAAAACCACTGAGGCCAAAGGGCTTCAAATTGGTATGTTGATCATCCACCCTCTAATCACTTAACTCTATTTAACTCTACAGAAAATATGGAAAGTTTGTCCTATAGCCTCGGTCAACTCGGTTGAGAAATGCAAAATTGATCCCAGCTTTACCCGTTAGAGTTGAAATAAGAAGGAAACTCGTTTCAGTTTGTAGGGTTTATTTATGTATTTAATGTTTTATATTACTTATTGATTGAACGGTAGGCAGTGATGATGTATACTCTGCCTTTTACGTTTATGTGACATATTTCACATTTTATTTTCTATTAAGATTTTTTAAATTAGAGCCTCTTGAGACCAGATGGTATAAGTTGGGATTTTTTCTGGAGTTGACCAGGGACCTTTTGATAAATGGTCAATTCAAGCGAAACTTAATGAATTCCAAAGGAACAGGCAAATGAATAGTGAGCAACTGCCGAATGTGATGCTCCATGTTCCTGAATATAGCTCAAAAATACATTTCCCAACGCTGAATAATATTCTGAACGGTCTTGTGCTCGAATTTTTAAATTTGTTTAAATTTTTGGACATTGCTGGGAGAGCTTACGTATATCACCCCCAGTCTGCATATAGCCCGAATGTTTTATATAGGTTGATGTGCGGTTTTTTAAACATAAAGGATTTCAGATAGTTCATGAAAGAGAATTTCCATTGTGTTATGTTGCACGAAGCCTTGTGTTCTCATTTGTGAAACCAAAGAAGTGACTCCTCCCAAATTGAGTTTTCAATCATTTTTAGACACTTGAAGGTTGTTCAAAGTTCAATTATGCTACACGGGAGATCACTCATAGACTTTTGAAATGAGCTCGTTTTATGTCTACTTGAATCCATTTTTTTATCATTAGGTCTGGAAGTCTGTATTCCTCACGCGGAAATCGAACCCAGGGTCTCTCGGGTGAGAGGTCGGACTTTTATCTTATCACATGCTTTTGTAGGTATTGAGTTCTTTAACCTTTGTGACTTAGTGGTTAACACCCTCATCTTTCACTTGAGGATTACTTGTCTTATTTTCTGTCATAAATGTTTATCCTGGTCGCTTGTATAGTGGTTAGTGTTCTGACATGCCACTCAGATGTCATGAGTTTGCGTCTCCTCCAGGGCGATGAAAAATCACTGGCTCTGTAACATGATCAGTTACTGTCGCGGTGTGGGGTCTGCAGCGGTGGGAGGTTGATACCGACATTCTTTGGAAGCTTGAATTTCAAGTCAGTTGGTGGACTTGTTCAGTGTGAACAGGTTTCATCTACCGAATAAAAAACAACGTGTGATCCTACCTCCAGCACACTCGGGGCGTATGCTAAAATCTACGGTCAAGTAGGGCGTTGTTTCAACAACGAAAATTAAAATAAATATTCAATATTTTATGAGAAATATTTGTCTTAAGTTGTATAGCATTCATATTATTTATTTATTTAAAATTTTCATTCTAATAAATAAATCATGAATATCCTATACAAAATTCCTGTCTTTAAGTCAGTGTGACACACCTTTTTAGGCTTTCCTCCACTGTAGCCTCTGCAAGACACACCAACCTGAGGGAGTGATAGAAAACGATCAGGCAAAGATCCTCTGGGACTATGGTATCAGAACAGATAGGGTGATACGTGCAAGTAGACCAGACGTGACGTTGATTGACAGAATCAAGAAGAAAGCATCACTCATTGCTGTCGCAATACCATCGGACACCAGAGTTGAAGAGAAAGAGAGGGAAAAAATGGATAAGTATCAAGACCTGAAAACCCTGAAAAGGAATCTGGAAAAACTAGAGGCTGAAGTAGCTCCAGGACTCATGCAGAAGAGTGTGATCCTAGAAACGGCGCACATAGTAAGAAAAGTGATGGACTCCTTAGGAGGCAGGATGCAACCCGGAACCCCACACTATAAATCCCACCCAGTCGAATTGGAGGACTGGTCGACAAAAAAAAAATTATTATTATTATTATTATTATTATTATTATTATTATTATTATTATTATTATTGAGATTAGAGTCGAAAAGTTTCCCGAAAGTTTCCTGTACAGATTTATCTTTAAATATGTAAGTATGCATAACTGTGGATTTGTTTTTACAGTGATGATTTGTTAATGATAACAATGATTCTAATTTGCTGGAAGAAGAACTTTTATTAATGGCTATATCAGCGGCGTTTATTTTGTATAGAAGTTTCTCTATTATTCTTATTACTGACTTTTCTTCTATACTCAAGTTAGCTATTAAAATGCCAAATTGGGGATTCATGTATAAAAACCTGGTATTTTTATAATACATTCAATTTGACAGATACCACGTTTTTCTAAATGAATCCTCCATTTGGCGTTTTAATAGCCAATTTGAGTACAGAAGAAAAGTCAGTAATAAGAAGTATAGAGAAACTTCTATACAAAATAAACGCGGCTGAAATAGCCATTATTTTCAATGAAACCTATATTAATGATTCTAATCTTTATCGTAGTAGTGGGCACATCTAAAATTCTATTCGAGCGTGAACTTATAGAATAGAGTAGGCATTTCTGATAAGAACAATGGGAGGAGAGGGAAGAACCGTCATTAAAACATCCAATTAACGAAAGAGAAAAAAAACTCCCCCTCAAAAAATGGTCAGACATCCTAGAGAAAAGCCGGTCGTGAAATTCCAGAATGGTGACAGGCATTCTCAGTCGCATTAGATTCGGATTGTAACATCACTGTTATTTGAACAGCTGATATCCGGATCCCCAGAACACTGGTGGAAAAAGTCGCCATAAATTCGCATACCAAAAAACATTTCGACTCTGCAGCAAAAAATTTATTTCTCTACAAACAAAACATTCGGTTCGAAATGCTTTCGGAAAGAGAAAGAGAGAGAGAGAGAGAGAGAGAGAGAGAGAGAGAGGACTTTTTACGCCATCTATTGTGTTTTTTTCTTTCCACCTATTCGTTTTACACACACACACATAGTATATACATACATATATACATACACACATTTTTTATATATATATATATATATACATATATATATATATATATATATATATATATATATATATATATATTTTTATTTCACCCTACAGATAGCTCATTGTTAAGGGCACCAACCCCGTCACCTAAACCCCAGACTTACCTCCTAACCTCCCCCTCCCCCCCCTTTTCAACCCCCAACTCCACACGAGGAGCGAAAAAACCCCTTACCACATGCAATGGCCATGTCACTCAGCAATTACATACTGTAAACAACAGTCAGCCTGGGATATGGGTGGGGGAGGATGGGCTGGATGGGGGAAAGAGTGGGTACAGGCTAGGGGGGCCGGGGGAAGGTGGGTATCTATTGGAAAACCAAAAGCTCAGTAGTTCATCCCTCGGAAATAATGTCTGAGGCAATGTGTGTGTTGTGTGTGTTTGTTAGGGCGTGTGCCCGCGTTTGTATGTGCGTTTGTTTGGTTTAGCTTCCAGCCCTCCGAGTTGCCCTTCCAGCAGCTCCTGCAGCAGCTCCCGGTGCAGCGAAAACTTTTCTATTTCTTTTCCTCTTCTTCCATTTGCATGTCGCCATTATTTGCTCTTCCCCATCTATTCAGCTGGAAGTAATTCAATTAGCCGGATGTCATACAGGAGTTCTGCTCCCCTCGGCACGAGATACTCGGTTGGTTGTATGGTGTCTTCTTCGACAATGACGCTTAGTTAGTAATGTGCCTTTTCTCTCTCTCTCTCTCTCTCTCTCTCTCTCCAAAAAATAAAACCATCTTAAAACAAGAAGGTTTTCAGTATCATCTAGGGCCTATTACTCTGAGGGAAAATGTATTGTAATATGTATATATATATATATATATATATATATATATATATATATATATATATACAAATATATATATTATATATATATATATATATGTATATATATATATATATATATATATATATTATATATTATATATATGTATGTATTGTGTATGTGTTATGTATGTATGTATGTATGTATGGATATTAATTGTTTTGTTTTACTGTTACACTTGGCTTTGTCACAAATCTCCCCTTAATATTCTCAGTAAAATATATTGGGAGTATGGGGAATATACATATATATATATATATGTATGTATGTATGTATATTAATGTTTTGTTACTGTTACACATGGATTTGTTACAAATCTCCCTTTAATATTATCATGGGCCTATTACTCTCAGGTAAATATATATATATATATATATATATATATATATATATATATATATATATATATATATATAATATATATATATATATATATATATATATATATATATATATATATATATATATATATATATATATATTAATGTTTTGTCACTGTTGCAAGTGGCGTTTTCGTACTCAAATATTGTGTCACAAGTCTCTCCTTAACATCGAATTATAATTGATGAGTTCATCCGCCCTGGACAAAATTCAGAACCGTGTCTTGTGGGTTTGATGCAGGCAACAGTGAAACCTATGATTTTTTGCGATGGGTTGATATCAACTCCGAATTCAGCAGCCATATGTCCAGTGGAGTCGATGTATACTTATCTCTCTTGATAGTTCATTGTCTATCGCTTTTCTTAACCAGGCCTACGTTTGTTGTTTCCACTATTGTTTAATTTTATGTGAACGACTTAATAAGGAAAATTACGACCTCATTTTCCTTCGTTAACGTTAACTGGTTTCGATGATGATTTGGACAGCGCAGTTCACCGGAAAAAGAAATTGGAGACTAAAAATAAGGAGTGGTGTTTGGTGCTCTCTCTCGTACCGTTAGTAGGATTCTGGCGTTGGGCTTCCACCCGCAAGCTCTCCCCTTTCAGCAAAAAATAGACACCATCGTCAAAAATAGCAATAGACAATAAAAAGAACATAGGCTCTAACGTGAGGGGAAACTCGCCTACCTCATAAAATATCCCAGGTTATCAAAATATGTCACGACAAGTAAACACGAACCGGAGCAAAAAAAAAAAAAAAAAAAAAAAAAAAAAGAGAAAAAAAAGAGAAAAAAAAAAAAAAAACTGAAAACGCGGGGAAAAATACGAATGAAAAAAGGCGCCAACGGCAGCAGGCAGAGATTTCAAATTGTAAAACGGACAAAGAGGATTATCGTCCCGCATTCTTCCTCTGTTGGAGTGTTCAGTACGTTTGTGATTTTCATGGCCTTTTTATTTTTATTTTTTTTTCTGTTCTTAATTTCTTTTGACCCACTTAGGCTTGATAAGCCCCCCTTCAATTAAGAAGGGAGGATTCGGTAATGAACTGGAAATTCCTGGAGGGTTCTTTATTAATTTGCTTAACTCGGAACGGAGATGAATATGATGAAACAAGGATTCGTTCATATGTCTGATGCTTCTCAACATTAGGTTCTCTGAAGACATTCGTTTACTTTCTTAGCAGCATTTCCATGCAACATGAACACTCCCATTGGCGAAGAAATACCCAGTAGTTTCATTGTAAGCAAATTCGTAGGGACCTCTTTGGAAGGGGCATAACCTTATTAGGATCCTTTCACTAACCTTGTATGATAGTGCCTGCCATTTTGTTGTTTTGTGATAAGGATTCTATTGTAAATATATGATTACTTCTTTATTTATTTATTATTTATTTATTTTTTTGCCATTGCCCATATATGAACAAATTACTTATACAAGTATGAGTGGCCCAGGGTTCCTTAGAGCAATAAAAATGAGCAATTTGTAGCAGTGGAAATAATTATTGATTTTATTAATATAGTAACAATAATACTGACCAACAACTAAGTACTGAGTTTCATCGACAACCTTTGTGTCTTTTGCTGCCGAAAATGAATGAGTTGATAATTACTAAAATAACAAATTAGTCGGATTTTCCTAATGCTCAGTCTTTAAGGGATTCGAAATAGTTTGTTTTAGTTTTACAAATATACAAATGATTAACTTTTATTTCTCCTGATCCCAACATGAAATGGTCGATAGATTCTTAGGTAGTAGGCAGGTGGTTGGTGTCACAAGGGCTGGAGTCGTATGGCATCCTGGTGCCGAACTTTGCACCAAGCAGCCCTTAAGGTCTGTCTGGACCATGAAGCAGCGTATATTGTTGAAAACTGAAAACTAGATAAACTTGCAAACGTAATATGGCACAGGTTACCAGAATTTCACTCGGCCACCAACCCGGTGGTCCGAAATTCGATTCTCGGCTCGGCCAACGCGCAACCAGAGGAATTTATTTCTGGTGATAGAAATTCATTTCTCGATATAATGTGGTTCGGATCCCACAATAAGCTGTAGGTCCCGTTGCTAAGTAACCAATTGGTTCCTAGTCACGTAAAAATATCTAATCCTTCTGGCCAGCCCTTGGAGAGCTGTTAATCAGCTCAGTGGTCTGGTAAAACTAAGATATTCTTAACTTATTCACCAGAATTACAGTTGCAGAATAGTTGAGCAGACCAGTTTCTGAGTCATGTTTTCATGGAACCCACATACCCACATGATCTTGGCATGCGGGTGCTTCTTATCTATAATAATGAAATCCGAGTGGATCTTTTTTTTGTCTGGCCCGGTTGGGGGCGGGGTAGGTAGGGGATCAAGAGGGTACGGGAGACATGACACATCCATCCTACTCCTGCAAACCTGTTTGTCCACACCAAGTGTTCCAGCTGGGTTCCAGCGCAGCGTAGCGCTTGCGCCATCAAGCTCATCATTTAATAACTTACAACAGGAAATTAGGTATATAAGAAGATAAAACATGTTGAAAATTACAAGGATAGCAAGAGTTGCAAGCAAATCTATTTTTCAAATGTTGGAAATTCTTGAGAGGCCTTAAGCGAAACAGTGATATAGAATAACTTCCGAAATGGACCGGAATCAAAACCACTGAGGCAATATCAAATGCTCTCAGCAGTGCACAAAGGTTCACTGAATACACACGACTTTAAGAACGTGTACTATTTTCCAGCTATCAGCAAATGATTGAGAGCATCCAATACTTTATCTAACCACACAGAAAAGAGCAAAACGACGGAGGGGAAGGTAAAGGGAGAAACATGCAGGAAAGGAAAATCAACACATTTATAACTTGCAACAAACCTGGGGGTCTTTTGCAAATGGCATTAGGTTACAGCAGGTTTGGAAGCCGTTACGTTGTACAGTTGTGGTATGTAAGTGTGTTGATACAGAATACAACGGATGTATGAATGGCTGATAATGCAGAATACAAGGGGATTTATGTATGTCTGATAATGCAGAATACAAGGGGATTTATGTACGTCTGATAATCAGGATGCAAGGGGATGTATGGATATCTGATAATACGGAATGCACGGGAATATATGCATGTCTGATGATACAGAATTCAAGGGAATGTATGTATGTCTTATGATAGGTTATTCAAGGGAATGTATGTATGTCTGATGATACAGAATTCAAGGGTATGTATGCATGTTTGATGATACGGAATTCAAGGGAATTTATGCATGTCTGGTAATACGGAATACAAGTGTAGGAATGCATGATAGTATATAGCACTAGGTATGTTATTCTTTTCAAGCCTTTTTTACTGTTAATTTCTGTTTCTTGTTGAATGGCCTCATAGGTTCCAGCGCTGGGCCTTTGGTCTAAATTCCTTATTCTCTTCTATAAACTAAGTTCAGGATATGTAGTAGCTACCTAGATACTGATTTCATAAGTTCCAAGAAAGTTACGAGAGAGACCTCTGGTCACAAAGGCACAAAAGTTGAAGGGGTCAAACGCTTCTATTGTGGCGGTTAGAAAATAAAAGAAAAAAAGTTATGGAATTTTTAAAATATTTTTTTCAGAGCTTTCTTAGATCGTGACCTCCCAAGGGTTTTCGGGGGTAGTTATCTAGGTATTTTCTTTGGGTGCCATTATCGTTATGCTATTTACAGTCGTTTGTTTATATTTTAACGGTCATCCATATTGGCTGGCACTAGTACACTGCAGAGGTGGATACATACCGGATTAAAACCCGCAGGAGTCACTGTCTGTATCGAAATGCCACATTTTTCCAGCACGGATCGCAAAACCATCGTAATAATAAGGCTGCAATCATTGAAATAATAATAATGATAATAATAATAATAATATTAATTATTATTATTATTATTATTATTATTATTATTATTATTATTTATGTTGCAATGATGTTTAATCGATGGGTTTGAATGCTACTGCAATTCAGCGCTGTTTCAGCCAATACAGTCAGTCCAATGAAACTTAACCCACGAAATTTATTCCCAACTAAATTTATTTCGCGAATTAAAACGAAAACGATTTCAGTGTTAGGTAAATTATCATAACGGGCAACCAATCGCTGCATCGTTAGGGGAAATTAGTAGTAATTTTGCCTTTTAAAAGTCTATAAAAAACCACACAAACACATTCGTCCGCCCTCTCTCTCTCTCTCTCTCTCTCTCTCTCTCTCTCTCTCTCTCTCTCTCTCTCTCTCTCTCTGTATATGTACAGTTGGACACAGGTTTCCCTGGTACACCTTCTTGAGGGACTTCGAAAAATTATATGGTAACAGTGTTTACTGAGGGGGATGGGGGGAGGACTCTTCCTCTCTTAGCAAGAGTTCCACCAATAAGCTCTGGAATTCTTTCAGTAGGAGGAGTCATTAGGTATGGTTGGAGAAACACACACACACACACACGGAGTAAAAGAAAGAAAAAAAAAGAAATCTGAGCAGGGTATATCGCTGTAACTAAGATTAGTCTCACTTTTAATATGTTTGTTTATGAAGATTCCATTTAACTTTCGTCTAAGTCGTTATCTTACCACCGTGTCTGTTATTATATATCGGTCATATTCATTACGCAATACTTAAAATTGATCAAAATTTTAGTTATATTGGTAAGCCAAGTTTATAGTATCGGTTGCAGTGCGTTTCCTACCAATAATATAATAGGAAGCTATAAAGAGAAGCGCAGCAACACTTCATTGAATAATACCCAAAAATTCAGTGAACGTGTTTTAAGTGTCCGACACCTTAGCTCCTCTCTCTCTCTCTCTCTCTCCTTCCTCCTCCTCTCTCTCTATCTCTCTCTCTCTCTCTCTCTCGATCTCTCTCTCTCTCTCGCTCTCTCTCTCTCCTCTCTCTCCTCTCTCTCTCCCCCATATTAGCTACTTCAAAGTGACATGTCATCTAGAAATACCACTGCGCTAAACGATATGCATAGGTCTGTTTACGATTTTTTTTTTTTACATCATACGACATGGAAGTTCAGCGGAAGCCATGGGGTAATCCAAATACACATAAATTTTTACATTTATTATTAATATTAGTGAGAAGTCCAGCCACCTTCCTTCTAGATCACCTCTGGCAATCTGTTAGACATAGAAGATTCGTGGTTTCTGACGATCTGTGGTCGGTTGTGGAAGAGCTTCCATTGTGTTCCCAGTGGTCCATAAGTTGATCTGGTCTCCTCTCCCTCTCAGGCTCCCAACATTTTACCAAATTAGCCTAAATATTCTCAGTGAGGTTCAAGTCTGTATCCTTACTTGGCCAGTCAAGCAATTGCAGATCCTCTCGACATTGAAACCATTCCTGGACTATTCTGGCCTTATGGATGGGGCAGCGGTCGTGAATGAAAATGACAGGAGCAGGTGGGGAGGAATAATTCCGCAGTTGAAGTGAAAGAAGTTAGAAATCCTGAAGAATTTCAATGTATTTTTCACCAGTGAACCTCCACTCAATCCTGGTGATATCATCCATATAATGTAAGAAGATCCAGCCCCACACGTTTACTGTGACATGCCCATTCCTGGTCACCTCGTAAATTTCTTCTGTAGTATCTGAAAGGAAAAAGTCAAATTTTTAACAATTTACGCTTTGCTTTTCGTAATAAGGAAAATAATGCTATATCGTTTTGGGAAATGAAATGCTAAGTAACAACCCTTGCAATAAGTTAATTATGTTTATTCATCTGCAAGGATTAATACTTATAATAGCATTAAGTTTGATCTGCAACGGTCCTTTATGATATGATATTCTTTAATTCAGTAAACAGGCTGTACTCTATATTACAAGTTTGCCTAAGTGATTATCCATAACATTAATAATGCATTTGCTTAATGCCTGAAAGCTGGCCATGGTAGAACTAATGGGGGGTTTTCAATGAAGAATTTTTATTTTCACGCTTCTCGTGGCAATATAATTCAATTAGCGGAAAATACATGGTTATTGACAAAATTATTATCTTTTGATTATAATATTACCTGCTTATAATTATTATAGTCTGACTTATTAATGATTATAGAAACTCACCTTATATTACTCGGTCTTCAGTTATGTATTCTGCCGTGACTTCTGCTAGTAAAAGACCTGTCGTCACTGCATACGACTCGAAACCAAAATTCCATATCCTCCCCCACAAACTGTTGAACAAAGGCAAGCCTATCAGCACGATGCCGTTCGGCGAGAAATTCCTTCTTGGCAGGAATTCTATGAGGTATTCCTGCCTCATGCAGACGTCTTCGTACCGTCATAGCCGAAACATTTAATGCCAGACGTTCACAAATAGCAATAGTATTTGTAAAAGGATCTTCTTCTGCTGCTCGTCGAATGTCGTCGTTATCCTAACGGGTGGTCATTCATGGTGGAGGTCTTCGAACTGAAATACGTAATTAACATGCAGATACCTAGATAATCAAGATTAATTATAGCCTGTTTACTTATGGAAACGCTATTTGGTATTCCGGGAAGTAAAGAGAAAGAATCACTATTTAGAGTTTCAACAGGACCCACCAAGACAACTGTAATTTAGGTGTCATAATTTCACGGGTTTATAAGTTTTATAGTTTAAAAAATTAATAAATAAATGAAATAAATGGAAGATTAGTGACCCCTAATACCTCTCCTGAAGAAAATCGACCCCAATATTTTCTTCCTGAAGAAAAGTGACCCCAATATTTTCCACCTGAAGATAAACGACCCCTGCTTGTTGGTGTCTCCAATCTTCAGGTGACCCACTTTAGCTCATAATATTATAGAAAAAAGGAGAAAAAATATAGATATATATTCATTAAAAACTACTTTATTATACATTTGTTAAAAACAAATTTAGACAAACAATCAATAGTTAATTAAAAGCGTATTGTCTTGCAATTTTAGTACAAAAATAATCAAACCTACTGTAACCCCTATGGGTAGCGCGCGCAGCGCAACATTACCTCTTGCTAGAACATACCAAGCTTGCCAAGAATCTTTAAATATGCGGATAAGGCGCGAAGCGCCGTTCCGCCACGGCCTTACTGTAATCACCTTAAGAAAAACGACCCCAATATTTTCCACCTGAAGAAAAGCGACCCCAGCGTGTATTGGGGTCGCTTTTCTTCAGGTGATCCAAATAAATAAATGCTATCCAAAGTCGGTCAATTTCCCAGTCTAAGCGTGCCTCCTTTTCCATTTATTTACTGTTGTAGGGGAGACGTCAAGACACTGTGATACAGCACGTATTGAAAGCCCACTTTCTCGTAGAGCGACGATCTGCGCCCGGAGAACTATATGTTGCTGTTCATTTGGAGACTATAACGAATACTACTAGCAGAGGACAGATAACCTATCAAAATTTATACAACACCTCAGTCTAGCCATGATTGGGTGACAAACTTGTTAGCGTGTAATAGGGGTGCTGTAGCAGTGATATCGTTATCACCGAACAAAGTGATATATTGGACTGATTGATTGATTGACTGCTACTGGCATTGCAACATCTCAGGTCATTACTGTCACTGATAACGTTTAAAATTCTGTATGTCTTCATAATGATAAATTGTTAATTGTCTGTTTGAAACACTCTTTACTAAAGGTGGTGCTGTTCCTCTCTTAACGTGAATTCCACTAATCAGCTTTTGAGCTGTTTTAATGTATAAGAGGTTGGAGGAGGCAAACTTGTAATAAGTATTAATCCTCATAGATGAATAAACATTATTTTAATGCAGGGGTTGTTACTTAACATTACATTTCCCCAAACGATATATCATTATTTTCCTTGTTACGGAAAGCAACGCGTAAATTGTAAAAAATTCATATTGTTTTCCTTCAGATACCACCGAGGAAACATTAACGAAGTGGCTAGGAGTGGCTTGTAACCGTAAACTTGTGGGCCTGGATTTCCTTACATGGTATATGTGATATAATTAAAATTCTTCAGGATTTCTTCCTCCCTTCACTTCACCAGCGGAATTATCCCTTTCCACTTAGTCCTGTCATTTTCATTCATGACGGCTGCCCCATTCATATGGCCAGAATAGTCCAGGAATGGTTTCAAGGTCGAGAGGATTTGAATTTGTTGACTGGCCAAATAAGGGTGCAGACATGAACCCCATAGATCCCGAGAAAGATAAAGTTGATTTGTTAAAGATTGAACAATTCACAGGTGCCCCAAGAGAAGCCGAAGTGCAGTGCAAAAATCGCTGAATTTCTAATCAGTTTTCTCCCATGTATACATAAATTTTTTTTTTATTTTTGTTCCCATTATTTTTATGCTAATCCATTTCGTATAAAGTAGCTACTGTCGCATATCTTATGTAATATAAGCTGGTTAGGGGTAATTACGTTTGCTTTATGTCTATTCCAATTAGAATCATAATTACCTGACCTGTTATCGAATTACAATTACAACTTCAATAATACTGAAATACAAAACTCAAATATTGGAAAAAATTTACACAAAACCTTTTGCACAAAAAAAAGGAAATAAATGGAAAAAAACTTTTTAGAATTGGTAGCTGGCTTGTTAAGAATTTCCCTTAATAATATAATAAATAAATTGGGTAGCGACTCAAAACATCTCTCCATTGCATTTGGTTAAGATGGGTTCTCGAAAAGTAAGAGGGCTGCTCTAGGATAACAATTTCAAATAAAGTACTTTGTTATTTGAACTTTTCAGTTACAATTATAATTACCATTAGGTATAAATAAAAAAACAACCGCAATTACAGTTAACTTCAAAACGTGTAATTAAAAACATTTCAGATAAATGACAATTACTCCAAGCCTGAATAAAAGGTAATGTTCATTTGTAATTGGTAAAGCTCTCTTACTGTGGGTTTCACAGACAGTGCAGTCACGTTTTTGGTCAATAACACTGTAATGAAGACTGGTATCAGTACGAGATTTTGTTATAATTTTTCGGTCGGTAAAAATGCTCAATTTTTATTTGTAACACATAGAGCAACTATAACCAGTTACCTATTCAAACCAATCTGTAGGCAATTGGCGGCTCTCTCTTTGCTAAAAAAAATGTTGAAAAGTTGCGTGACAAACGGATTTCTGCTACCATGCCGACAGTTATGTTCCTAGGCGGCCATCTATTCCTCACCTTCGTAATACAAGCATATGGCCATTCATAAGGAACCTTGGATTAGAAGTGTCATCGATGACAGTACGACGCAGACTCCACGCTGCTGGGATTCATCACAGAACTCCAGTGACGAAGGAGCGCTTGACGGAGCGACATAAGGCGGGAAGGTTTGATATTGCCCAATGTCATGCTGATAAGGGTTTGGACTTTTGGGGCAGGGTCATCTTTACTGACGAGAAGTGCTTCTCGTCCACATCGCATGGGAAGCTGCATTGTTGGCGAACAAATAGAACTCGGTATGATAAGGAAAATCGTTACTTGCATCAATTATCAATTGCATTCTTCTTTATATTAATTATCAATGTTCAGATTTTGTTCCACGGAAATGGACTGTCAAAATATATAAAGGTAGTAAACATAAATAAGAGTGCTATTTCTGAGATAAAAATTAGGTAAGGGATAGTGGCATCATTTGCTCTTTTTCCTCAAATATAATATACTGAATAAATAATTACACAATAGAATTCTTTCAGTGTTGTTCATCACTGAGAATTTAAATTCTCCAAAGGTGTATATATATATATATATATATATATATATATATATATATATATATATATATATATATATATATATATATGATTTATATTATACACCCCCATTTTTTTTCTCTCATTCAGATATGAACCCCGTAACATCGTTGAGGTGGTTCGATCCGGCCATGTCACCTGCAACGTATGGGGCTGGGTGTATCTGCATGGTATGGTGATGTGTTCCGTATCGAGGGACGATTTACAGCAGCTAAGTATGTTGAGCTGCTGCAAACCTCCTTCTTGCCTTCGTTATGAGAAAGGAATTTTCCCTTCCCACCAGGGCCCATCCTGTTCACACTGCTCATGTTGTTCAAGAGTGGTTTGCCAGACAGGATAACCTGCTTCTTCTTGAATGGCCGAGCAAAGGAGCAGATATGAATGTGATTGAACACGTGTGGGCCCAGATGGTGAACACATGGAAAATGGAACATAAGAGAACAACACAGCAACTCATGGCTCACATCAACCCTCAGTGGGAAATTTGTAGGCGGAGACCACAGCAAATTTTCAACCTTGTTCATTCGATGCCCGACAGATTGAGGGAAGTGACTGAGAGAGAGGGTGGATGGTCAAGGTATTAGATTGTATAATATAAATGTTATATTTTTTGTAATAGGACATAAAATGTTCTCATTTTGTTCTCACTAGTTATTTGATTATATGTTTTAATAAACATAATTGACAACAAGTTTTATTATAACCATGATATTCTTGATATAATATTCGAAGTATCTTTAAAAAAAAATGGCATAATGCCTCCATACAATATTGAGAGTATTGCAGTAAACTTTCCTACTTACTCAGGCCCCACCATGTTTTTGATGACTTCCTAATCACCGTTTCTTGTTAACAGCATTGACTTATAGAACTGAATGACTCGCCGAGGACTGTTTTCATACAGTGAGGTCGGTAACAGTATTGGCAAATTGCCTTACTTGTATACTTTGTTCACTGGTGTGGCCGATACAGATATGATAGTTCGCTGCTTATTTTCGCTTATTAGCTTCTTGGAGTCTATTAAAATATTTTCCATTATTTGAAATGTAATGCTTTATATGTTACTGCTATTTTCAATGTGTCCTTAGTTAAAACCTAAGTTATATGAACAAGAGTAAAAATGTGGCATATTTTTTGGCCGTCGTTGTCGTTTCTGAGTATAGGGGTCATATACTCTGTGGGACATTTTAAAAGGTAACTGTCAATTCAGTAGATGATACTCTCTTTATGTCAGCCACTAAGGAAAGCCCAAATGACTTCACTTATCACCTGAGGTCAAAGAAATATATAGTCTATAATATATCAGTGCATACATAATTTTAGAAAAAAAAACAACAGTTAACCCCTAAAAGGTCAACCACGTCATATGACGTGTTGGAGAAGTCGTCCCACACATGTTGTTTACGTCATGTGACGTTCTTAAGTTTTTAATTTTGTGCGCCTTCATAGCTTATGGTATCGATATTGGTTCTGTACTACTTAGTGCCTTATTAGAGGTCTTGCTGGCCGTTTCCACTGCTCGTCTTCCATTTGTATGAACTGCACGGGGGAGGGGAGGGGAGGTAAGGGTGGCCTAGGAGGTTGTCAGAAACGTCAAACCAGCTAATCCTGTGTGGCAAAGGATTCGTGGCGACAATTTTTGCCGCACACCTTCGATTTTGATGATAGTATATCAGAAATAAAGTTTTTTTTATTCTATTTTTAATGATTCTATAATGGAACTGACTAGAGAGATCCAAACGTTAATTTCATGTTAGGAAATGGGGTAATATATTAAGCGAACACTCAAGGTAACAAGAGTTTATGACATTGCTTTGGTTATGCTTATGGGTATTGTCAGGAAGGGCAATCTTCGATATTATTGGGTCACTGATCCTCTCCTGAATACACTAATGACATATCAGAACTGCATACTGAGCGCAGGGGTTTTTCTTGTCACTAAGTTAGCTAGTATAGCTGAGAGAGAGAGATATAAGTTAGCTAGTATAAGAGAGAGAGAGAGAGAGAGAGAGAGAGAGAGAGAGAGAGAGAGAGAGAGAGAGAGAGCTAAGTGTCGGAGACTCAACAAATTCGTTGAATTTTTTGGGTATATTCAATCAAGTGCTGCTGCGTTTCTCTTTATAGCTTCCTATTGTAGAATTTGTAGGAAACGCACTGCAACCGATGCTGTAAACTTGGCCCACGTGATAAGGTTAGAATATCCAGTTATGATGTTCGTGATTTTCGGCCATACCAATATAACTTTAAAATGTTGATCAATTTTAAGTATTGTGTAATGAATATGACCTATATATAATAATAGACACGGTTGTAAGATAACGTCTTCGCCGAAAGTTAAATGGAACCTTAATAAACAAACTTATATTACAACTGGGACAACAATCTTCATTACAACGATATAAACTGCTCAGATTTTTTTTTTTACTCCGTGTGTGTGTCTCTCTCTCTTTCTCCAACCATATCTAATAACTCCGCCCACCAAACGAACTCCAGAACTTATTGGTGGAACTCTTGTTAGCAGAGAAGGGGTTCTCCCCCCCATCTCCCTCAGTAAACACTGTTACCATGTAATTTTTCGAAGTCTCGCAAGACGGTGTACCAGGGAAACCTGTGTCCAACTGTACATATATATTTATTTATATATTTATTTATTTCAAAGGAAACTCCTTCCCAAGAAACCTGACCAGCCTTTAATCATGCTAACATAAGAGATATATAAGAATAAAAATAATTTTACTCATTTTTAAATAAAAGCAGGGCGGGTATAATTCTGACCCTATCACTAACCCTCTTTCTCTCTGGGTACGCCCTCAATACCCTTCTGCTTTCAAAGTGATTCCCAACAGCTTCCTCTGCTCCCAGGTGCAACTTTCAAAGATGCCAATCCTCGCCAGAGGCGGACAACTGGCAAAGGAAGAAAATAGAAGAGAAATCGCCCAGCCTACAGCAGCTGAACATGACACATGGGTAGGTGACCCCACATGCGTGACCCTGTAGAAAACGGAGTGGGCATTGACTACGATGCCACTTACAAGGATGCCCAGACATAATCTTCTGAAGCTACATAAGGGTCACAGATACCGGCAGTTCAGGTCACAATCGCTCTGAACAAAGCAGCACCCAGAACTTAGGACACTTCCGTCTTTCCCTTTTTGCCTGTCCCGTGTACGCCCTCCATGTGTTCATCCTCGAGCCAGTATCTCTTTGCAATTGGCATCCCTTCACTTTCCTCCCAACATCGCCGACGCTCTATCTGATGAGGACACTGTCATCCTAACAAAGGTAATGCACCGGAATAAGGTTTCTTGTAGTCAGTCACGATCCTATTATTTCCATAATGCAAATACCCACTGTGAATTTACATTGAGTCATTGAAGTTTTAATGTTTTTATTCGTTGCAGAGCTGAGTTGTCTTGGCATCTTCTATGCGCTCTGTCAGCTCCTTTTGCCTGCGTTAGTGTTTGTTGCAAGTAACCTTCTTGCATCTCATAGCAGATTGGCTTTGGCTGTGGAACCAACTCTTTGGCTCTGTGCCATATGCAGTGCCCCTAAGCAACCTCATATACTACCCCTCTGCAATATTCCTTTTGTGGAGACATCGTCAACATAGAATATTTATTGTATGATCCATTCATTTAGCAGACCTTGTTATTCCCTGATATGTGTGATTTATGTAAATATAATTAAGTGAACCCTCTGTGGTTATGTAATGTTTACTTCATTTGAAGAAGGCCCTAAGACATTATTTTTTCCTTGATTGAATCTTCAGTGGATCTGTTTTATACAATCTTACAAACAAGTCAGATTTAGCCAAAATATGATGGTTTCTTGGTAATTATAGTGAACTCCCTATGATCATCTGTTGCAGCCTAGAAGTATCTAAGGTGGCGGCATAGCAATATTATATATATATATATATATATATATATATATATATATATTGTATATACTGTTTATATATATATATATGTTTATATATAATATATATATATATATATATATATATAATTAATTACACACATATTCATAGTCTGCATGGCCCGGGTATTAGGAAAAATATGAGAAACCCAAAAGTTCTACCCCTCACCTAAAATATACCTTGTATCCACAAAGTAATATTATTTTTATAATGTAATCAGAAGATATAAATTACAGGAGCATTGTCTGGCTCCATGGCACTTGTGATGTTAACACTAAAATTCACAATCACAAAACAAAGGTGCCACCGAATTGCAAGCAGAATCACTTGACCTATGGGATCTCATAAGTGCATGAGATATGGATCAAGAATTTAAATCAGCGACATTAAATAATACTAGATAGTGGAGCAGCGTAAGCAAGCGTGAGCTTCACTGGAATCCGGGAATGGTGACTCAGGATTGGCACTGGCAAAATGAGTTCAGTGGCAATATTGATCTACAGGAAGATGCACACAACGGAGTAGTCTACTTGAATCTTCAAAGTAGTCAGAGTTGACATGTAAATACCAATGATGGTGATCTAGCAGAAGATGCTACAAGCGAAGTGAGAATTATGTGAGGTAGTCAGTTACATTAATGCAACGGAAATTGCCAGAAGCAAAGTAGCATGTATTAATATCACATATTTCACAGAAAATTCAAAGTCGGTTAAAACTCCCATTGGTTTTTGAAGTAGACAGGAATGCTGGGAATGGAAATATGAGAAAAACTGTTTCAATTTCAATTACCTCAGTCTGTGGACGAGATAGGTGTAGTCAGAGCCAGGGCGTCGGCGGAAGGACATAGGTGACTTGCAGGGCCTCACCAAAGGATTGACAGATTCTCATACGTGGAGTCCTATGGGAGCTTCGTGGACGAAGGCGTTGATAGGCTGTCAGGGTGGACTTCTAGGCAGAGTCCAGTCTGCAGGTGGTGCAGAGGTAAAGGAGGCTAGCCAGGTCTAGAATCAAGACACTGGGTGGAGATAGCGGTGGGCCAAGTTGTCAGCCGTGATGCTGCTTCTGGACAGGAGTACTGCAGTAGGTAGCTATAGTCAAACTCAGCCTTTTGGCCGCTAAGGCGTTGCCCTTGTTTACCCTGAATTTTCCACACCGTTGCCACTTCTCCCAAGGTAGGTACTTCCGTCCCACCTCTCTCTCTCTCTTTTGTGTGTTCAGCCGCTGACCACCATTCTTAATTTGCTTTGGATCATATCCTTCTAACTGTCCTTTCGCTTACTTTGGCGGCTTTGGCTGTCCGAGCAAGGGCTTGAGTCATCTAAAAAGTACCGATTAACATTATAAATTATTTCCTTAGCCTGACTGTGCAGGCGGGGGCAGCGAGAAGCGGGAGCTGTCTCCATGGTGGGTCAGGGTCATGGAATGACCTTGTCGGGCTGAGGTGGCAACGGAGCACTAACCCAGCACAGAGGTGTTGTCAAATCTCAGGAAAACATTTTTGGTAACATTCATTTTCCCATCAAAAACTTAAGTCATTCTTAAACATATGAGGTTTTATTATAAAACAGAGTAATTACCATATATTTAGTTAATATAAAAAACATCAGAGACATTTCTTCATCACTGTCGTGGCGTATTTAGAGAATTATGGCAACTGTGAGGCCAACACCTTAGCGGCCAAAAAGGCTGAATTTGACTATAGAGCAGAGTACAGGGCATTCTAACCGCTGGGAAAGGCTAGGGCGATGTGCTACTTGGTAGGCCAGGTCAAGCCTTATTTATACCCCTTCACTGATAGCCTGGTTGCATCTGGTTCGGCTGGATTGGTTCTCCTTGGGCCCTTTCTCATCTTCACCGTTAATCCTTGTAACTACCTGAGATGGACATTGAACGCTGGCAGAGGAAGGGTGGAAGACAGAGTACAGTGGGCTATATTGGGTCGAGAGGAGTTTGAGTCAGGCATCGGTCATGCAGGTGTGAGGGGTCGGAGTCACGGGCACGGAAAACTCCGAAAATCAATGGTGAGGGCAAAAAGGGTCAGGTAGAAGGATTAAGACAGGTCAGTCAGACCTCATGGGAGACGTGTGACTTTCCTCGACTTGCAGGGCGACTAGCTGCTAATGGCTTCTGTCAAATGAGATCGGGGACTGTAATACAAAAGATTGCATTGGAAAAGGAGAGCTCTGTTCCCTTAAGTAGAGTGACTCTTTTGAGCATTTCGGCATCGGGCTGGTAGCTATACCTGACGGAGGGGGTGGCCGTTGTTAAAGTAACATTAGTAGGTTTTCCTTCTTCGCTTCGTTGGTAAAAGATGAAAGAAAAGAGGCTAAGTCAAAAATATTCTCATGGCTTACTAAACGGTCAAAGCAAAAAAAGGGGTCACCTCTACTGGATCCTGACATGAAATATTGTGACTCTAGTTCCTTCGAGTTTGCCTCTTCGAAATTTCCCTTACTTTACTCCCTCACGTATTCTTTTAAGTTTTCGAGTTTGGGCGAGGAAAAGAAAGGAAAAGAGAGTTTAAATAGATGCTTGTAAATTATATATACACACGCATAGACTATATTATATATATATATATATATATATATATATATATATTAATATATATATAGTAAAACACTCACGTTTTAAAATTTATTTTACTCTTCGTATGTTTGGCAATCGTTGGTAGCCACCCACCCAAGTACTGACCAAACTTTGTAGAACTTAACTAACTGGAAGAACAGCTTCAAAGCTTAAGTGTGTCCGAAGTCCTGCACCCAGAGATTTCACTCTGAGCTCAGGGATATTTCTGCTGTGAAGGGATCACCTAAACGAATGTTGATAAGGAAAGAATTATTATTATTATTATTATTTTTTTTTTTTTTCTCTCTCTCTATCACAGTCCTCCAATTCGACTGGGTGGTATTTATAGTGTGGGGTTCCGGGTTGCATCCTGCCTCCTTAGGAGTCCATCACTTTTCTTACTATGTGCGCCGTTTCTAGGATCACACTCTCTGCATGAGTCCTGGAGCTACTTCAGCCTCTAGTTTTTTTTATTATTATTATTATTATTATTATTATTATTATTATTATTATTCAGAAGATGAAGCCTATTCCTATGGAGCAAAGCCACCAAAGGGACCATTGACTTGAAATTGAACCCTCCAAAGAAAATGGTGTTCATTGGGAAGAAGTAAGAGGAAGTAAAGGAAATACAGAAAGAAGATATCCCAATTTTTAGAAAAAAAAAAAAATGTTTTATAATGCAAAAAGAATAGCAATAGGGTAGAGTGCATTGCATCTTCGCTTGGACTTCCTCAGGGAGGCTGTTCCGTAGTCCAACGGTGTGAGGAATAAAGGACCTTGAACTGATGCTCATGTATATTTTATAATATAACCAGAAGATATAAATTATAGGAGTATTGTCTGGTTCCATGGCACTTGTTTAGCGAATCTGGTTGCGCTCTCTCTCTCTCTCTCTCTCTCTCTCTTCTCTCTCTCTCTCTCTCGGCAGGAAAAAGGGGAAAGGAACACGCCATTCATCACAATCTCCTGTCCCTTTATGCGACAAATCATTTCCTAAATACGAAATGCTCTCTCTCTCTCTCTCTCTCTCCCTGTCTCTCAGTCTCGGACTGGCACACCCACACTCACTTCAGGCTATGAAAAACATCGTTGAAGTGTCTGAGCCAATATCACTTTGTTTACAGGTTGCAGAGGGGTCCATTTTTTTCTCCTATTGGTATTGACACTTGGCCCATAGTTAGAGTTTTATCAGTTGACTCAATATCCTGGATCTTGAATTGAGTAGTTAGGTCTGCCATGCAGCAGTTTTGCACTCGGAGTAGCTGGAAATTTCCATGAAATGTATCAGTCAGGTGTTCATTCTCTTTTTAACTGAATTGTATAGCGTTTTTGGAAGCTGCAGTATGTTAGTTAGAATTGTCCCAAAGTTTTAATCTCCGTGCTTCATTGTCTGAGAGTCCTGTGAGAGAGAGAGAGAGAGAGAGCGAGCGCGAGCTGGGAGGATTATAATTGCTCGTCATCTTTTTATTATTGCGCTTCGTAATAGAAAACATGAAAATATTTCGTTAGAAATATGCAGTAAATTATTCTGTTGGTGTAAGAAGTGCCACTTCTTATACCCTATTCATATTGCAACCATTTTATATTAAAACAGATATGTATGCAATGAAAAATGGAGGAAGTAATTAGTGATGAGCATGAGATAGGAAGGAAGATGCATGTACGTCAGTAACGCACTCATTACTTGAGAGTACCTTTATTTTATTTATTGAGAGTACGTTCATTTTATTACTTGAGAGCACCTTCATTTTCATTGCAGCTAATGTATCCAGAGAGATTTTGGCGAACCTGGTGTCATGTGCAAAACAGAACTCAGATCTTATACGGTGAGTTGGTTGGTTTATATCGAACCAACTACATGTCAGCACGGGCAGTAGAGATGGGTTAACTTGTGCATTTATACATCTATTTTTTTATCTATATTATTTGCAATATTTTGCAGTTCAGTACAAGTGTGGGAGGCTTGAAAATATTGCAATATACAATGGACACACAATGCAGGTTGTGAACCAAAACTTGATAACATATTTTGATTCAAATTGTCATATGCTTATAACACAAACCAAAACTAAAACCAGGTTGATCATCAGAGTTGGAGTTTGGACCCATCTTCTGTACACCGTGGTAGGGTTTCTTGAGGGGAACTTAAGAACTTCCTGAAAGCTCCTCTGACTTCAAAAACTTGAGTTGGAGCATTGCCACTTTACCTAGGGAGCTGTGTAAGTATGCCATGTGTTTCCATTTCACCGAAAGCTTTAGTAAAGTTGTGCAAAGTGCATGATGCAAGGACAATTTTGCCCACATTTTCAGGCATGGCCTTAATCTTCCTACGAAATTATCTCGATTTTTGTGCAAAAATGCCAAATGCATTCTCCACTACTCTTCGAGCTCGAGGTAAGCGACAATTGAAGCGTGATTTTGTAGCATTATTATCTTCAATTTTGTGTGGTGGGGTAAGGTCTTAATAATTAGGCTTTCAAGGGGAAAACCTCATCTCCAACAGCAACGTATGGCATCATTTCTCGGGTTAGAGGGAGAGTACTTTCTGGCTGAATTTTCACTTGTCCGAATTCTGAACGTCTCAACAAAGCTGAATGGCTGAATCACTGCTTTTTTCCATATGGACCAACATCAACGCATAGAAACCTATTCTGTGCATCTACTAGAGCTAGAAGTACAATGGAAAATGCATTGTGATTGAAATACAGCGAACCACTGATTGTGATACCGTCTAGTGCACCAAAGCAGTTTGAGAAGTTACATGAGGTCCAAAAAAATTTCTAGCAGACATTTCCCAGGCGTCCTCTCGAGGATCTGGCATAAGCTTTGTCATCATGATATCAACAGTAGCATTACATACGTCTTTGGTTATAGACCAAACAGTAGTAAGACCCAATCTATAGGTAAGGAGTGCCATCACTGCCAAGTCACTTACGTATACTAAAATGAGTAAACATGTCAAACTTGCTTAAGATGGTGCCGTGAGAGTAGCATATGCAGGATAGGGTGTAGTGTAAAAAGACACTCGTCTTTTTCATATTTCCAATGCTATTATTACCAACGGAAGACATGCTGTAATAAGTGAAAAATTATGTTAAAAGCTTAGCCCCACCTGTAAATCTTTCCCGTCTGATGACTGTGTTTTTAGGTAAAGGTTCCTCATACTATTAAATTTTATATGGTAATGGTTGTATATATTATACTATATATATATATATATATATATATATATTATGAGGATCTGCCTAACCCTCTTTTGTTTTAAGAACTTTTGTGCGGTCCTGCCTATTGCTGCCAACTATCTTCAGCGCCATCTAGGAATTGCTGCAGTCTCTACACTCCACGCCATTTGTTAACTGCTGAAGATATCTTCTTTGTAAACCTCCAGTATCATCGCCTGGGGCATTCATCCATGGAATTTTGTATAGTTTCTTGTAAATTAGAATCCTTTGCTTAAAATGTTTACTTCACACGTAAATCATACGTCCAGAGTTGAGTCTGGTTTACTGCTTCCTTAAGCTTGGTTTACTTTTTCATTACTAATTGTTTGGAGTTAAGTGTTATGTATAATATGTAAGTACTTTATATATTATATTTATAATATCTTTTATGTGCTTTGTGTTCTACACCCCGATTACAGTGTATTTGTATGAAAAGTATATTACCATCTTATACTTAGTACCACCTTAATATTTATGTAGCTGTGAAGTGTAATGTGTGAAAATCACTGAATAATTTTTCCCATGTGCCGTTCTTGAATCAGGGATTGTGACCAAAGACATTTGCCGTTACATCTGGCATCAGGTTAAATTAAGGAAGAGTGATTAAGAGTAAGGAACGTGACAATATATATATATATATATATATATATATATATATAGATATATATATTATATATATATATATATATAATGTGTGAGCTTCGAACGTGTCTATGTATATTTCAGCAAGCACACATACAATAAGAATATCTGTATACATGCATGCATGAATAATAGCATTTGAAAAGAAAGTTAATATCTTGCAAGAGAGAAGAACTAATGGATAAAGATTATATTAACAGACACTCTCGTCTTTTTTATATATTTATTTTTTTAATTTTTTGTAGGGGGGTGGGTGTTTGGCGGTTTATTTGACCTGAAAGACAATGAAATCCCTCACTTTTCAAATGGCTGTAAAATGGTAAACCTACCTCTAACTGGCAACAATCCCCTTAAGCTCTTAAAGATTCAGAGCTTCAAAGCACCGGGTGTATGTCACATCGGTGGAGAAAACGATTAAAAACATTTCTTTGAAGTTCTACGGATATTGCAGGAAGGAAGGAAGGACACCATGCTCTGTAGTTGGATTGTTTAATCCTGTCAGACGTGCAGACTAAAATAAAGCGAGTGGGATTGTCAGCTTACAGGATACGTATGCAATAAGGATGAAGCGAAATATGCACTATATGTTTTCACAGAGAAAATCAGATTGTCAAGGAAACATCAGGTGAATAGGTAGAAGGCAGACGAACTCGTGTTAAAGGAGGAGGTATAGCACATCATTCTAGGTGCAGCCCGAGTCCCTCTCCTTTTCGCCCTTCTTTATCTTTCTTTCTGACCTAGTCTACACACTGCAGGGGAATGTTAGTCTTACTGACCTCTACAATGAAGGGAAGGTATTATTCTTAAATGATTATATACGATTCAAAATCACCTACAGATCTTTATTTGGATTCTCCATACTAGAGTAGTTCTTATTTCAGGAGGGCAAACTTCTGCGATTATGTTAGTTATTCGTGCGGTTTATAGCAGCAGCTACTGTAACAAGCATCAACTTTTTAGAAGCAAAGACCTTAATAGCTTACGTCATTTGTTTATGTTCTAGACCCTTCACAGTTCCACGTTGGCCGAGTGCATTTCGTGCTCGGCTACCATTCCGGTGGTCCGAAGTTCGATTCTCGGCTCGGCCAACGCGGAACCAGAGGAATTTATTTCTGGTGATAGAAATTCATTTCTCGACACAATGTGGTTCGGATCCCACAATAAGCTGCAGGTCCCGTTGCTAGGTAACCAATTGGTTCCTAGTCACGTAAAAATATATCTAATTCTTCGGGCCAGCCCTAGTGGTCTGGTAAAACTAAGATATACTGAACTCTAGACCCTTCGTGGTCAAACAGCAATTACTAATTCTCTCATTAATATTTTAGGAAGAGCACTGACCTTAAAACTGCTTGTTCAAGAGGCAGTTACTAGAGGTTCATTATCATCACGTCTGAATCAATGTTAGGATCACTCGGCAGCTGTTTTGATGACCTTTCCACGAGAGGCTGTTTCAGTTCATACCTGGTTTTCTTACTCTTGTGGAACTCAAGTTCTAATCTGGTTTCTTTTGATAACTAGAATGAAAACGATGGGAATCTCGAGCTCCAAATCACCTTAGGCATTCTGATTCTTCTCGCGCAGAAAGATGCTCATTTCCAGAATATGCACCTTTAGGGAATTGTGGAAGTTTTATTGTCTTCTACACTGTCAGCATGATGCCATTCATGTTCAATGTCAACGTTGGAAAGATCGTATCAGGTTCTGCTGATGTTGAAATGCGAGTCAAGTTCAAAAACGTTTTATTCTCAATTACGAAACAGTTTTGAGTAAAATGTAGGTGACTGTATAAACAAAAAAGTGATTCTCCTTGCTTTTTTAGAATCCCAAGAGCAAAGAAGTTAAGGAACTATCGAAGAAGATTGTTGTAATGTTGAAAACATCGTGGTTTCCGTACAATAAAATTGGATGTCCGCAATTATAGCACTATTCTGTTCTTTCTGTATTTCCCTTTACTTCGTCTTACTTCTTCCTAATGAACACCGTAATATTCTTTGGAAGCTTGAATTTCAAGTTAGTGGCCCCTGTGGTGGTCTTGTTCCATATGAATAGATTTCATCTACTGAATATAATAATCAATAATAAATAAATAATAATAATAATAATAATAATAATAATAATAATAATAATAATTTTTGAAACCAAGGGGTTGAGAGAGAGAGAGAGAGAGAGAGAGAGAGAGAGAGAGATCGGAAGCGTTAATAATAAAATTCTTGGTATGATCATCTATACCTGCATTTTGCCTGTTGTAGTTTTCTGTAAAAGGAAACAATTGAGACGGCTTTTTGTCTGTCCGTCACACATTTTCTGTCCGCCCTCAGATCTTAAAAACTATTGAGGCTAGAAGGGCTGCAAAGTAGTATGCTGATCATCCCCCCTCCAATCATCAAACATACCAAATTGCAGCCCTCTAGCCTTCCTAGTTTGTATTTTATTTAAGGTCAAACTTAGCTATTATCGTGCGCCTGGCACTTCCATAGGTGCCTACAAGATAGGCCAGCACCGGGCTGTGGCTGAGAGTATCATACGGCGTTAGACGCTGTACAGACAACTCGATTGCGCCGATGAAACCAATGAGCTTCGAAAGCTAGAATCTTCTGTGACGAAACAATAGCTATAACGTCTTGTATAATATGGATAATAATTCTAAGTCGACTTTCATACGGTTGTCTTGCAGTCTTAAGAGAAAACATCGTTTTCCAAGAAAACGTTAAAAAAATACAGGCGTTTGTGTGTGTTCGAGAGAGAGAGAGAGAGAGAGAGAGAGAGAGAGAGAGAGAGAGAGAAGATTCAACGGCAATTCTCAGCGTTTATAAGCTGAGCCAAAATTAGAATTTAATTCTCTTCTCCAATTTTTTGTTGTTGTGTTTTTTCGCTCTGCTCACTTCGCCTCGTCTACGAAAAAAGACACATCTGCCTCCTTAAAAATATGATGAACTTGTGAAGAGAGAGAGAGAGAGAGAGAGAGAGAGAGAGAGAGAGAGAGAGAGAGAGATGAAGGGGCCTGGGGGTGCCAGGAGAGAAGGGCTTGGAGGGGTGGGTGTAGTAGTAGCAGGCCGTGGGGTAGGGGGTGGGGGGTTGGGGGGGGCGGTGGAGTCAATTGTTGGTCCGACTTGAAGGGGAAAAAAATGTGATTAGCATTGTTACAGATTCCTAGGAAACATTCCTTCCATTCATATCCCGAATGAGTTGAGTTACACTTTTGAATTCTTCTCAAGAAGTGGATTACGAGCTTTAATGTTTGAGGAGGCCGGAAGAATGGGAATGTGAGGAGGAGGAGGAGGAGGAGGAGGGGGTGGAGGAGGAGGAGGAGGAGGAGGAGGAGGAGAAGATCAAGTGAAGAATGGAGACGGACGAGAGAAAAATGTTCCTCACGGTTAATGAGTTCTGGGAAATTTTTATGAGATTTACTTCAAGATTTAAATAAATATATTTTCCCAGCGTTAAGTCGTTTTCCCTGACAGGGAGTGGCCCCAGAGAAAATACAAGATACGCGCGCGCGCACACACACACACACACACAAACACATTTTTTTTATATGACTCTTGCTAGGTTTCAGTAATACGGAATGGTTTATATTTCAGACTCTTATTTTGAAAAGTAAGATACTTCGTAAATTGAAGAATCTGGAATTAAACCATCCCTACACCCTGCCTGTTATTTTTCACCTGCGGATTTGTGTGAGAGATGAATCACGTGTCAAAATGATTATAATCATACATACTTACACACACATATATATATAGTATATATATATATATATATATATATATATATATATATTTATATATATATACACAATTTAACATTTTATCGTTTTTGTCTGCACAGGCAATAGAATGGTAGAGCCAAAATAGCCCCATCCTCTTGTAAGGTAAGATTTTTTTAGCATAGTTTAGAGATGGTTAGATTAGCTTCAGTTTATGCATTATTTTTTTACAGTCTTACGCAATGCGTAGGTTACATGTATCTCTGGATTATCAAAACGCTAGAAAGGTCATTTAGAAAGAAAATTTTCAAAAAGTTCGGTATTTTTAGAGCCCCATATTGAAGTGTTAAGTTTTTCAAAATAAATAGCGTATCATACCATTAAATAAATAGATTAGTGGAAGGCTGCAATGAATACGGAACTGACTTTTGACCTTACTGCTTGTCAAGTTAAACAGTAAGCAATATGTTTTGCTGTATTTCGCTAAGAAATTCAAGGGGCTAATTCGTAATTGCTCGACAGACGTTTATTCAGTGTTAGAAAAATAAAAGGCTCCTAAAAAAATATTTTATCAATTATTATATATATTATAGATGTGTGTATGTGCCCCAATTAGTTCAATAATCACAAAAAGAAATTGTTCATTTAAGTTAGGTTAGAGAGGAGGGAGAGAGAGATGTGGGGAGTACGAAGAGGGACGGGAGGAGGGAGCAACAGCCCTCTTGGGGGATGAGGAGACGAGAGAGAGAGAGTAGTTGAGAGAGAGAGGGGGGAGGGAGCGTGGGGAGGGAGGAGACGAGAGTGGAGAGAGAGGAGAGAGGGATAATAAATGATCTCGATTCTGAATACATTTACTATTGTAAAGAGAGAGATAGGGATTGTTTAAATAGTTAAGTGCACCAGAATTCCGTATACGATATTAATCTGAGAGAGAGAGAGAGAGAGAGCCTGGAATGGTGGGGGGTGGGATCTCAATTCCCAACATGATATCTGTGCATGGTTACCGCAACATATCCAGGCGTTTTCCCTCCGACTGACCCAACATAATTGGGTTACCTCTCATCATAAGCTCACTTGGGGGGGGGGGGGCGCCGTGCCCCGCCCCGCCCGTGTGTCGTACATAATCACCGAAAAATGGCGTTGACTATTATTTCGAAAGGGGGAAGAGAGAAGCACAATCAAGCTCACACGCGAACAAACTTATTCATACGATGACAATGATGTAAAAGCATATCAATTTATACAAATATACCAAACAAACTCGTCGCCATAAATAAACATGATTTGTGGGTAGGAGAGGGGAAGGGGGGGAGGGAGGCAGGTAGGGTGTAGGGAGGCGGTGTAGTAGGTGGAACCAGCTCATATTTATCGATGGATAAATAAACAGTGCAGCGCATATAAACACGACGGTCCGATTGAGTGTGGACTGTGGCAGTGTGCGTTCACGCACCCTTCCCAGAATTAGAAAATCATTTCAAAAAACAAAAAGAGGAAAAGGAAATAAAAATCCCACCCTCCACCCACTTCTCCCCCCCGCCCCACACACAAAAAATAAAGCTATAGAGAGAGAAAGAAAAAAAATAAAATAAAAAAAGAATAAAAAAAAAATGGCTTTGGTCAGAGACCGCTCTTGCAGCGCTCAGCCATTCCATGGATATGTGGTCTATGGCGGGCGGAGGAGAGGCCCACGCGTATGTCCTTTTATCCCGGAACCCGTGCTGGGTTTGGCTATAGGGGCTCCCCCCGCTGGAAGCTTTGTAACACTAAGGGTATCCAGGCTGCCAGCGCTCTGTTAATTGCTTGTTTCATTTGCAGCTCGTGAGCCAGAAGGGCTTATCCCGCACCTCTGACGCTGCTCTGTTTTCAGAGAGAGAAAGTGAGGTTGGGAGAGAGAGAGAGAGAGAGAGAGAGAGAGGAGAGTCATACGCGAACATAATGTGCATATATATGTAGTGTATGTATATATATATATATATATATATATATATATATATATATATATATATTATTATATATTATATATACTGAATGAGAAAGAGGCATTTACACAGGGGGAATTAGAACATAAATATTGAGAGATAAACAAACACACTCGCACCTATGTGCACAGATTATATATATATATCTATATATATATATCATATATATATAAATATAATATATAATATATAGTATATATTGATACACACACACGTATATATTTCGAAATTTACCACTTACGGGTATCATTTTTAGAGGTGGTGAGGTGATTTTTTGTGTATTTCCTTCTTTATTTAGGTGGTACTGTATAGGTTGCAAATGGAAGCATGAAAAATTGGGTCGTGTATAATATATATATATATATATATATATATATATATATATATATATATATATATATATATATATTTATATATATATATATATATATATATATATATATATATATATATATATATATATGTGTGTGTGTGTGTGTGTGTGTGTGTGTGTGTGTGTACATAAAAGGACTTCATTGAAAGAGGATGGTATCTAGCGGAGATTTTAATGAAAAATAAGGACGACAAGATTTCAAGGACTTGTTTGACCTCATCTTCTGGTCGCCGATTTCTTTATGGCTGCCAGATGATGAGTACAGAAAAGTCCTTGAGAGCTTGTAACTTCTTTCGAATAAGAATCTAGGTTAAATATCATCCTGTTTAAATGAGGTCCGGTTATTAGTTGTAGTAATGCACATATCAGTTGTGCAAGTCATCAAGTTTAATATATATATATATATATATATATATATATATATATATATATATATATATATATATATATATATATATATATATATATAGAATCTACGGCTGGCCACTTTTCGCCAGATACGTATGTAATTGTAATAACCATAGTACCCTCTTAAACTTGTCGAATTCTTCACACTCTTTGGATGTGGGTTGTCACCACACAGACTCAGATCCAAATGGAAGAAATAAGAGCTGAACTGAATATTAAATTTAGGCCAAAGGCCAAGCACTGGCACCCATGAGGTCATTCAGCGATAAAAAAAATTGTCAGTAAAAGGTTTGAAAGGTTTTCAGGAGGAAAACCTCAAAGCTGGTGCACTATGAATTTATTATTAGGAGAGGATGTAAAGTAAGATGGAAGAAAGACTATGAACGCAGGTACAGCAAAAGGAAAGAAAGGGGTTGCAGCTAGGGGCTGAAGGCACGCTGCAAAGAACCTTAAGTAATGCCTACAGTGCACCGCATGAGGTGCACTGATGGTACTACTCCCTTCGAGGGTAAGAAATAAGAACTTTTGATGCTTGTTCTGTGACCCAACCACAAATATATAAATACAGGGTGTTTCGAAATTAGAGACCGCCCCCCCCTCTATGGCATAAACTAAAATTGATATGGACAAAAACAAAAGTAATTCAGGATAGGTATTTAATTAAGTTTCTCTCTGAGTATTTAATAGTTTGTGTGGCCTCCATCTGTCTGTACCACAGCCTGCAATCTTGAGGGGTATGATTTCAGCAATTCGCAAAAAAGCTGAGACTCAAACTCCATTTCCCTGAGCACTTCGGTCACCTCTCTTCGCAGGTCGTCGAGGCTTGGTATACCTTCATAGTTCACTGTGTACACTTCAACACGATCTTTGAAGATACTAACAATGTTTTTACACACATTAAGGTCAGGGGAGCCACTTGGAAATTCACTTGACGGGAAGAAATCGATACCGTTTCGAAGCAGCTCCTTTGTCTGAAGAGCCTTGAAACATGGTGCCTTATCAAGCAAAAATGTGACTTCTTCAACAGATGACACATTTTCAGGATCTTTGATGGAAGGAAATACCACACCAGTAAGCACAGTTTCTCTCAGGTATTTGCCATTCCATGTCTGTCCTTTTTCTTTGATGATCCACATTAACTGTTTGGCTGTGAAACAGAGAAAAATTCCCAAACATTCAGGAAATTTCACAACTTGGCGATAGCACATGTCATCGCTGATATCATCCAACTTTGCAGCCCAAATGATGTCATTTTTATGATTTGTCTTCCTTACTGTGTAAATGAAGAATTCATATGATGAGGCAACATGGAGAAAGTCAGTTTCATCCCAATCTTTAAGAAATGAACCACAAAACCATGCACGGTCTTCTCTCTGTTGCTGAGTGATGTTGGGCTTGCTGATAACATGAAATGGCTGGATACCAGATTTTTTCAACTCATGATATACAGCACTATAATTTCTCTTCTTTACCCATTTTTTTTCTAGTTCAAGCGCCAATTTGCCACTGCCTCAGCTATGATGTCTTTGGACTCCTGAGAAAGAACTTCAGGCCTTCCAAGATTCTCACTCTTTTTGTGATGATAGTCATATGGATTTTCATTCCAGTTTTCTTTTAACAAAGGATTCATCTCTTTTAATATATTTAGCTATCCAGGAACGTGAAATGAAGGATGCACCAGCATCCCTGGCCTCTCCGAAGGTTATAGCCCGGATTCGGTCAATCCATCTGATTTCCTCCAAGTTGTTAGCCATGGCTATATCTAACTCTGTCACTCAGTCTGAGAATACAAGAAATGTAAAATGAAAAATAGCTTAAAAGAAACTTGAAAGAATGTACTTGGAGATAGGCTATAGAAAAAAAACTTAAGAGAATGTGCTTGGAGATAGGCTATAGCAGAAAACTCCATAACTTCCCATTTGTTCTGTGGAGGGGGGCCTCTAATTTCGAAACACCCGGTATACACATACACGTGTATATTTATATATATATATATATATATATATAATATATATATATATATATATATATATATATATATATATATATAGTCACGAACGGTAACTTGGTTCTAAAGGTTCTAAAAAAAATTAAAAAAAGATGGGAACTAGAGAAACAGGTGCGCAAAAATAACAGACAAGGGAGGTAGGGACAAACTAATACCCAAGATAACCTTGAAGCTGGGTTATTATCTACAAGCATTTACACTTTATACAAATAAGTCAGTTCAAGATATAAATGAGCATAACAAATGACATAATAAATACCTTAGGCATATAAAAAGCTCAGTAAGCAAATTTAATACACAGTAAAAGCATCATAAATACTTATATTAACAATACATTTTCGAGAGTCAATTATGAAACTATAAAAATATGAGAGACAGCAAAACAAAACCTCCAACATCATTAAAGAGTTGAATATAAATTATTCATTTACAAAACAACGCCTCCATTATCATTACAGTTTTAAGTACTCATTATTCTTGTACAAAACAACACCATAAACTAAACAGGCAACAAATCCTCACTCTAAAAATCTCTTCAACAAAATAAACATACTCCCAATGAGTTAGCCAAAATCATAAGTTAGGTCACCAGACGAACTATCAAGTCGTCGAAATACAGGAACAATTTCAAACAAACAGCCACACTTGAAACGACTATTTAAACAGTTATAAACTGGTGCGTGGAGGGTATCCACCAGACAGTCGCACTTAGACGAACTGTCGAAACAGCAACACGCTGCCACAAGGAGGGTGCCAGACAGCCACACTTGTACGGACTGTCGAAACAGCTACACTGCTACAAGGAAGGTGGGAGACAAACAGCTGCATTCAGTCGGACTGCCGAAACAGCTACATGCTGCAGAGGGAGACAATACCCCCACAGGCACAAGGACGAAATCATCCTCCAACATCCTCTCGCTGACAGGTGAGTCATACCAGAGAGGCTGCTCCAAATCTGACTCCACGAGTAAGATGCTAATTGTCCACTTCCTAAAGATTGACAGATGATGTCTGCCCCAAGACCCCAACACCTCAGACGTCAACTAACCTGTCAGGGGGGCTAAACAGGAATTTGCGCCTCAGTGGCGTGATTGGTAAGGTCTTGGCCTGCCACCTTGGTGGCCGCGAGTGCGATTCTCAGGCATTCCATTGAGGGGTCAGAGATGTGTATTTCTGGTGATAGACGTGGTTTGGAAGTGTCGTTGGTCCCGTTGCTGAATAACCACTGGTTCCATGCAACGTAAAAACACCATACAAATAAAAACAAACAAAACACTTAACAGGAGAACAAGCAACAATCCAATAGTTTCAAGGAAACAAAGCAATAAACATTAGAAAATATATATATATATATATATATATATATATATATATATATATATATATATATATGTGTGTGTGTGTGTGTGTGTGGTGTGTGTGTATATTTCTAAAACGCTGTTAATATATTGATTTTTGTTGTTGTTGGATGTTCCCTGGTGACATTTAGGAAATTACCGCTTAAAGGTACCACTTTGTGAGAGGTGGTCATGATATACAAGAAAATAGTGATTTACAAAGAAATTGTTTACGATATAGATTGCGGATGGAAGCATACGTGATTGCGGATTCACACACGCACACACACATATACATATACACACACATATTTATATATACACACATACATACCTGCATACATACATAAATACTGTAATATGAACCCATTCGCAACCGGAATAGCAATTATTCGTAAAAGTAATAAAAATATACCAAAAAATACCTCGGCCTCGGCCGCCTCTTCAAAACATAGAATTCAATATATTAGCAGCCAGTATTCTCTGTAGCACAACCGTAAATGTTCGAATGCTTCTTGAAAGAGATTTTCCAAAATATGAAAATGACGGAAAATATATCGCGAAAGGGAGACGTCTCCAAATATAATAAGATGATAATGTTTTTTTTTTTTTTTTTGAAAAAGAAGACCGTCCGAAATATAGCCTTAAAGGATAATACATTGAATAAAAGAATGGTTATCCTTAGACAAGCTATTCATGTCAAATTTAGGGGACGCTGATTATTGATTTCTAAAATAAGTCACAAATGTCAGTTTATGAACGTCGGCCATCAGATAGTACCCAAAAAGTAACAATTTTCGAGTATATCAACAACTTCTATCAGCATTAAAGTTCATAATTTTAGCGTCACCAGTGTTTCAATTCTGAATACAACAAATGTATTATTTCCTAAAAGTTGCAGGTTTTCAATTCTGTTACGCAACGAGAGGAGAATATTTTTTGTAAATAAAGAAAACCATCAGAAATATCAGTATATATATTTAAACAGCCATAAAACAAAGGTATGATTACACATCCTTTCGAAGTAGTTTTACTCCGTTAATGAATTCTGGGCATCATCGCCAGTATTATAGTCAGCGGATAACTCTTAAAGTTATACAGTACACGCAATGAAAGACCTCATGTGCAGGGCAGTGGGACATAGTGGCATCTCTGTAGAATGTAAATGATTATACTGTATTCTCTACCGATTGATTAGAACTCGCTGGTTCTTGAAGTCTTAAGTAATTAAAATTATAGTAGAAGTTCTTTGTTGTAAGAGATATTATGGAAGAGGATAAACTATCATAATTCTAGAGATGTTCTAAATCACATCTGCCAATATTGTCAAAAGGAAAATACAATTTCAAGCAATTTTGTGCAAAAGGTAAATACTCCAGAAGGCTGCTGCCATCCATACTGGAGAAAGCTGTCCCGATAGTATAGTCTTACATGGAGAAAGCTGTCCCGATAGTATATTCTTACGTGGAGAAAGTTGTCCCGATAGTATAGTCTTACGTGGAGAAAGCTGTCCCGATAGTATAGTCTTACGTGGAGAAAGTTGTCCCGATAGTATAGTCTTACGTGGAGAAAGCTGTCTCGATAGTATAGTCTTACGTGGAGAAAGGTGTCCCGATAGTATAGTCTTACGTGGAGAAAGCTGTCCTAATAGTCTTAGAACGCGAGGTTTAATGCATTGTGGAGATACGGAAAGCTTTAGGACTAATTCAGTGGTGTTTAGCAGCATCTAAAGCAAACACTAGATGTAAAACAAAGTCTTATCACACATCCAGACTCATGAAGTGCAGTGTCATTCATACAGAGTGAGACATAGAATCATTGATTGGAAAACCAGCTAATCAGTAGTTTTGTTGGAGTTCAACATCATCCCTCTTCAGCAGCTTCAACATTCAGTGATCTGTTCTAGATCTCTCTCTCTCTCTCTCTCTCTCTCTCTCTCTCTCTCCTCTCTCTCTCTCTTTTATGTCGTTGCAGGGGTCAGTGCTGACAGTGCCCTCATGTGGTGGACTGTAGTTTTAACTTCACCTTCTCTCCGGCTTCGTTCCTCCTATCGTGCTGTCCAACTTTAAATTCTTGTCTTTTATCTTTTCCAATGTCTGGATCTGTCTGTGTTGCTGTCGAATCCCTGTGCAGCTCTCTCCTTTTACTGTCTTAAACGCTGATTGGCTCAAGAGCCGGATGTTTTGACTGTACATCCTAAATTCCATTCATTCTCCGTTCATGTTCATTATTTATTCCCTTCCGTCCTCTCCACCACTTCTGCCATGTTTTGTCCTTAATCACACAATTTCTCTCTCAGCTTCTCGTAGTCCCTTAGAATTTCTTGCAATAAACATTCATCGCAAAATAAAGAAAAGTCGTGCCTTTGTAACTTCAGAAGTTTAAGCGAAGGTGAAATACATTTATCTATATGTTAATTTACTAATTTTCTTGTTTTCTAGTAATTGGGGTCTCTTTTTGTATTACCATTTTACCTCGTCTTGCATCTTTCCAATGAACACCTTAATAGTCCTTGGAAACTTGAATTTCAAGTCAGTGGCCCCTGTAGGCCTGTCCCCTATGAATAGGTTTCATCTTTTGAATAATAAATAATAATAATAATAATAATAATAATAATAATAATAATAATAATAATAAAGTATAAAAAAAAGCTCGTGCAAACCCTCCCTCCTCCCTGGGCGTGGTCAAGTAAACAAACCAAAATACAAAGTTCCAAACTTTCCAGGATGGCTGATGGAAACAGAAATAAGTAGAAAACTTCGACAAGAAGTGTCATTTCAAGGCGCACTCACACTTACACAACCACAGATGCAAACCTTTAGATTAGACTTTCGTGGAAATTTCCAATTGCAACTGTATCTTCCCTCTTTAGGTCCCTGGCTTGAACATGAGGCCAAATAGCAAATAAATTTTTTTTCACTTAAGTTCCCAACCGTTGGCATTAATTAAAACTAGATAACCTCAACAGTTGATAACTATTTTCAAGTGAACATTGGATAATGACTTCGAAAAGTTTGTCTGTTATATATTATGGTGAGGAAAAATAAAAGAAATAAAATCTTCACAGCGATATACGTCTGATTCTATGCTGGCTACTTTGCCATCTCTTTGAGGCGTTCCTAAACGTCGATTCACTTAATAGCCAAACTTCCATCGTTCCATCGTAAACATTCACCCTCATATCCCTTCAAGTGCCCCCCCCCCCCCCCCCCCCCCCCCCCCCCCCCCCCCCCCGGGGGGGGGGGCCCCCCCCGGGGGGGGGGGTTGCCCTTACCCCGTCCCTTGGCACCGGAGACGCAGAAGGGCCCTTGAGGACAGGATTATGGGGCGTAGGCTGTGATTTCTGATGGCTGTTCCTTCGTCTGGAGTCTATGACTATCAGACTTCATTATCTTTTTCTGTTATGGCGGTTGGGTGGAAGAAGTTTTCTGATGCATTTAGGGTTTTATGGTGACTTATAAGGGATTTCTATTGATATGTCTTTGTTTCGTGTCATCTTTGTAAGTAATGAAGCTGTCTGCCAGTGTCCGCTTTGGTATTGTTACTGTTAATGATAACCATTCATATTCATGACATTATTATTTAAAAAAAAATACTCATAGTAGCATGAGTCTTGAAATGGAGAAACAAACTCCACAGTTATGTACATGTATACATATATTGAAAGATAAATCTGAACAGAGAGATTTCGGATTGAAAAGGGGAAACGATCAGTTTCCTGAAAGCTTTCTGTGCAGATTCATCTTTTAAAAACATTTATTATTAATTATTTTATTATTATTATTATTTTTTTTTTTTTTTTTTTTTTTTTTTTTTTTTTTTTTTTTTTTTGCTCTATCACAGTCCTCCAATTCGACTGGGTGGTATTTATAGTGTGGGGTTCCGGGTTGCATCCTGCCTCTTAGGAGTCCCATCACTCTTCTTACTATGTGTGCCGTTTCTAGGATCACACTCTTCTGCATGAGGCCTGGAGCTACTTCAGCCTCTAGTTTTTCTAGATTCCTTTTCAGGGATCTTGGGATCGTGCCTAGTGCTCCTATGATTATGGGTACGATTTCCACTGGCATATCCATATCCTTCTTATTTCTATTTTCAGATCTTGATACTTATCCAATTTTTCCCTCTCTTTCTCTTCAACTCTGGTGTCCCATGGTATTGCGACATCAATGAGTGATACTTTCTTCTTGACCTTGTCAATCAACGTCACGTCTGGTCTGTTTGCACGTATCACCCTATCCGTTCTGATACCATAGTCCCAGAGGATCTTTGCGTGATCGTTTTCTATCACTCCTTCAGGTTGGTGCTCGTACCACTTGATTACTGCAAGGTAGCTGATGTTTCTTGCACAGGCTCCAGTGGAGGGCTTTTGCTACTGAATCATGCCTCTTTTTGTACTGGTTCTGTGCAAGTGCCGGGCATTCGCTTGCTATGTGGTTTATGGTTTTCACTTTTCGTATTGCACTTCCTACATATGGGAGAGATGTTATTTCCGTCTATCGTACTTTGAACATATCTGGTTCTTAGGGCCTGATCTTGTGCCGCTGTTATCATTCCTTCAGTTTCCTTCTTTAGCTCTCCCCTCTGTAGCCATTGCCAATTGTCATCGCTGGCTAGTTCTTTAGTCTGTCTCATGTATTGTCCGTGCATTGGTTTGTTGTGCCAGTCCTCTGTTCGTTCTGTCTTTCTCCTGTCTCTGTATATTTCTGGGTCTTCGTCTGCTTTTATTAGTCCTTCTTCCATGCACTCTTTAGCCACTCGTCTTCACTGGTTTTCAGATATTGCCCCAGTGCTCTGTTTTCGATGTTGATGCAGTCCTTATACTGAGTAGTCCTCTCCCTCCTTCCTTTCGTGTTATGTATAGTCTGTCCGTATTTGCTCTTGGGTGTAGTGCTTTGTGTATTGTCATATGTTTCCTGGTTTTTCTGATCTATGCTGCGGAGTTCTGCCTTCGTCCATTCCACTATTCCTGCGCTGTATCTGATTACCTGGCACTTGCCACATGTGTTTTAATGGCTTTTATCATATTTCTGGCGTTGAGTTTTGACTTGAGTATCGCCTTGAGTCTCTGCATATATTCTTTCCTGATCGTGTCCTTCATCTCTTGGTGTTTTATATCTACTCCTTCCATTATTCCCAGGTATTTGTATCCTGTCTCATCTATGTGTTTGATGTTGCTACCATCTGGTAGCTTTATCCCTTCAGTTCTCGTTACTTGGCCTTTTTGTATGTTGACTAAGGCGCATTTTTCTATTCCAAACTCCATCCTGATGTCCCCAGATACAATCCTTACAGTCTGGATTAGGGTATCTATTTCCTTGATGCTCTTACCATACAGCTTGATGTCGTCCATGAACATCAGATGGTTGATTCTGTTGCCTCTTTTCTTGAGTTGGTACCGGCATCCATCTTCTCTGTAGTACTTTTGTCAAGGGAATCATGGCTACTACGAAGAGTAGTGGGGACAGTGAGTCGCCCTGGAAGATCCCTCTCCTGATATTAACCTCTGCTAGTCTTATTCCAGAGCTTGTAAGTATTGTATTCCAGTTGCGCATTGTATGAGGAAGCTGATGGTATTTTCCTCTGCCCCATATATTTTCAGGCATTCTATTAGCCATGTGTGTGGTATCATGTCGAAGGCTTTCTTATAGTCTATCCATGCCATGCTTAGGTTGGTTTTTCCTTCTCCTACTGTTCTTCATTACCATTTTGTCTATGAGGAGCTGGTCTTTTGTGCCCCTACACTTCCTTCTGCAGCCTTTCTGTTGGTGGGGGATGGTGTTTGTCTCCTCTAGGTAGTTGTATAGCCTTTCACTGATGATACCTGTTAGTAACTTCCACATTATTGGTAGGCAGGTGATAGGCCTGTAGTTACTGCTATATTTCCCTTACTCTTGTCTTTTGTACTAAGGATGTTCTTCCTGTGGTCATCCATTTGGGTGCTTGGTGATTTGAGATACAATGCTGGAGTTGTTCTGCTATTCGTGGGTGTAGGGCCTTGAAGTTTTTGAGCCAGTATCCATGGACTTCATCGGGACCTGGGGCTTTCCAGTTTGGCATTTTCTTTAGTTGGTGTCTGACTGTGTCTGTCGTGATGTCTGTGAATCTTTGTTTTATTCTCCCTGTTTCTTCTTCCTTGACTTCCTGGAGCCATGTTGCATGTTTGTTGTGTGATACCGGATTGCTCCATATGTTTTCCCAGAGTCTCTTACTTGGTTCGGCTTCAGGAATTTCTGGGTGTGGTTGTCCCCTCTCTTAGTTGGCTGTATAGTCTTTTCTGGTTGGTTCCAAATAGTTTGTTCTGTTGGTATCCCTTATTCCTGTTCATGTACCGTTGGATCTTATGTGCTTTGGCCTTAAGCCTCTGTTTTACATCTTCTATTGTGTTGTTTAGTCCTCTCTTGTACTTTGTATTTCTCGTTGAGTTCCTCCCTTGTTTTCTTGCTTCTTAGCCTTTTTTCTGCCATCTCTTTCAGTTTACTCAAGTCAGATCTCATCACCATGATTTGCTTTTCCAGGCGCCTTTTCCAAGGAGTTTGCTGTTTTGGTTTCTGTTGGGTTGGTTGTGCTGGTGGTGTTGGTATTCGAATTCCCATCAGTTCTGCTACTAATCTTGCTCCTGCATATGTCAAGTTATTTGTTTCTGTGATACTGGTGGTGTGTATCATGCCCATTATTTCATTGACCTCACTTGTTTTCTCCCTTAATTTCTTGGTGTTGTAGGCTTTCATGGAGGGGATCTTTGTTCTCTCTGTATCTGGCTCCATCCATTGTCTAATCTTTTCTACCCATTCCGTCCTCTCTGTTACTTCGTCGGTGTTTCTTCGTGTGTCGTTGTTTGATACCTCATCCTCCCTGTCGTCTTCTGTGGCATCGTCTCTCAGTTCGTCTTCGTGTAATTCATTGTCGTGTGACATTTCCCTTTCCAGTTCTTCTCTTTCTGTTGGGGAGAGCCAGTTCTTTTTCTTTATGTTCCTTACTTGGTCTGCCAGCCTCTGCTCTGTTTGGGGGGTGTTATTCCTCTCATTCCAGATGTTGACCAATCTTCTTCTATATCCTCCTCCTCCGTTCGGGTTTGCTTCTGATGTAGCATCTCCATATTTCCTTATTTTCTTCTCTTGTCCATTTCTTCCTTTTTGCCTCTGTAGCTCCAATCTCAGGCTGTTGATTATTGTCGTTGTGGTGATCAGTTGCTGGATGACGACCTCCAAGTACCTGACCGTCTTCCCCTTCAATTGGGTTGAATACCTGGTTGCCGGACGAAGCTCCTCTGTTGCCAGAGGTTCCATTTACGTCGTTGTCGTTTAATCCTTCATTTCTTTCCATCATTGCTGAGTTTTTGCTATTTAACCCATAGCTGGACCCTACCCCATCAGGGATAGGTACTCATTTACAGCTGAGTAGACTGAGGAAATTATGGTAAAGATCCTTTCCCAAGGAATCAACGCCGAGGAGAGCGGTCACCCATCCAACGACTGACCAGAGCCAATGTTGCTTAACTTGACTTAAGTCTATTGACGACCTAACCCACTCCTCCACGGCGCCACATTATTATTATTATTATTATTATTATTTATGGATGTTACCCATGCGCAACCGTAGTGGTTGTCACTGTTATTACCAGTGTTAATATCCTGTATAATTAAGGTGTTAAAATGGATTCTTTTACTTCATCTAAATGGAAATAGTAGTAAAAAACCCTTTATTTCGAAATAATTAGCAATAATGAAATATCATCGACCACTAAGTGTGTAATTCAAATCGGGGTATTTGTACCCATGCCGTTGAAAGGGACCATACTGTAAGAGAGGGTCAAGACGTGAGGTCATCACCCTGGGGACGTTACGTACCCTTATTCCCCATACCCATATAGAAACTAGTACAGAGAGAGGCTAGAGGGCTACTAGTCTACGTCTTCATTCATCATAAGCCATCGTTGTTGCCCACAGAAAAACATATATCGAGAACAGTAGCATAATAAAATTCAAAAGTATAGAAGCCAACAAATATTTTAAATAATTCAAATAAAAATTGTAAGTAGGTAAAATCTAGGCATCGTAGTTTTGTATTCTCTAGTGCTTCGTAGGTCAATTCTCCTTGAAACAGAAACACCTAGCGAATGAACAGAAACGGGTTACATGAGTAATAACCCTCCAAGACAGTGGAAACCCTGTAAAGGAACAGGTTGTTACAAATATAAGCAACCCTGCTAGATAGAGGTGGTTCTCGTCAAGAAAGAGAGATTTGGATGTAAATAATTCTAAAGAAAAGAGGGAATATTTTGGTGACGGAAGAGAAAAAAGCTACAGAAGTAAATATTTCTCTTAAAATTTGGAGTCACGCGAGTAAACTGTTCCTTTAGACAAAGGAAGCTCTAATAAGGAAAGGAGAGAAGTTACAGAGGTAAATGGTTTTCCTAGACATAGGAAGCTTTGTGCTAATGAGCGACAAGAAGTTCCAGAGGTAAGTGATTCTCCTGGACAAAGGAAGCTTTGTGCAAAGGAGCGGCAAGACGTTTCGGAGGTAAATGATTCTCGTAGA
>NC_087224.1:17030583-17043083 GCF_015104395.2 Macrobrachium nipponense | reverse complement strand
CTTAATGATCATCAACTGTACGTCATTGTCTTGATTACTTCTATCATATTCACCGAGTCATTCGAATGAAATATATATATATACTATAATATATATTATACTATATATATATATATATATATATATATATATATATATTGTAATGGACCACACTCGGTCCTGCAGGATCTTTAAAGGAAAAAAGGATAGGGAAGTTTAGGTAAAACTCGCTGGTATATGCTAAGCAGTCAGTCTGCTCGGGCTTAAAGCCTTAGGTATGTACAATGGTATTTTGGTTCCAGATTCTTCCATGACCTGTTTAGTAAAGTTGGTAGCTCTCTCGCCTCTCTCAATGGAAAGACTTGGGATCGATCCCGATATGAGCCAGATTTGTTTCTGTTCCAGAAGCGACTTTGTTGATTTTATGACCACAGATGAAAAATGAAAAGAGATGGTGTGTAGGCACTAGCGAATCCAGAATAATTTTATGGGGTGGGGGCCACCAATTTTCATATTATACCTACATACCTACAAACTATATATGTATATGTATATCTATAACTGAATCACGAAAATGTGGAGCATAATGAATATATAAAGACAAAATCCACGAAGGAAAGTGAATCAATGGAGTATTGCTGTGAAGACTTCTCGTCCTTTACTAAGTCGAAAGGCCTCGCAGAAGTGCCCATTGATTCCCTTTCCTTCGTGGATTTTTTATCTTTATTTATTTACATATGATTTGGGAATCAAGTCGAAACTAATCGGGACCTACACCCTCTCTTTAGTTTTCGCCAATAGAAATTATATATATATATATATATATATATATATATATATATATATATATATATATATATATACGTATATATATATATATATATATATATATATATATATATATATATATATATATATATATATATATATATATATATATATAGGCTCTTTTTATTTCTGTTTCCTGCCTGAAATGTATTCATGAGATACAAGCCACATCACCTCTGAGGTTCGAGAAGAAGCGTAAGTAAAACCTGCATAATTTAACGCAAGATTTTACTGGGTAATTGAATAACAAATTTCAGTCCTGCGTCAAAGGTGGGATAATATAAGCATTTGGATTTTATTTTAAGTTCTCGGCTGCTCAGACGAAGGCTGGAATATTTCTCTGCTCGCATTTAAAAGAGGGTGGTGCAGTTCGGGGTAAAAAGGTCTCGTGTGTTTGTTCCTTGAGAAAATCCAATGAAACGTTCAATTGTCTTTTCAACTTCATTTAAGGACGTCATTTTCTAAGTTGAGTTTTCTGGTCTCTCCGTCCGCATTTTCTCTGTCCGTCCTCAGATCTTACAAACTACTGAGGCTAGAGGGCTGCTGATTGGTATGTTGATCATCCACCCTCCACTCATCAAACATTCCAAATTGCAGCCCTCTAACCTCAGTAGTTTTTAATATATAGATATATACGTGTGGAATTTACGGGTGTATGTCTGAAAATTGATAAGCTAATCGAATAAAAAAATGCATGCCACAAATTCTGATCACAACGCAGGATAAGTGTCTATCGTCAATAAAAGAAGGAGAAAGACGACGGAGACCAAAGAAGGGGAGAATGAAAGGACGGTGGAGAGGTTCTCCCAATTTCGCAAGGAGCCCAAAGGGAAGATGGCGGGCCTTTGGGACGCACTGTAACAGTTTGAGACATTCAGTATTCATGGTGCAAAAATTTAATCTCCATTCTTCTCTCGGGGACATTTATGGGGAGGTTCTCGCAGTATGTGGCCTCCACCGGTACTATATTATGAGGCGTGCATCCAAGTAAAGGAAAATAAGACCTGAAAAGTAACTAAATTACCATGCCAGCGTATATCTTGCTCAGGCATTAAAAGACTGCTCTTGAATTTATAATTATCACGTGAATGAAAATTAATGATGGTACATAATTCCTTTCTGCCGCGGAGAAAATGCGGGAGTTTTTTTTTTTTTTTTTTCTTTTTTCCTTTGTGCCTGGCGTTATGGATGCCGAAGCTTGTGCGTGGTAGGGAAGGAAGAGGAACGATCATATCTTATTTTATTCTTCTGAGGAAAGAGGCAAATGAGATACGCGACGCTGGGTCCCGTGCTGTAGCGCTCTGAAGGATATTGGAGGCCAAACCCTCAATTGAATTTAGCTATTCACGTCAGAAGAGGCTCGGGGCGCGGGTAGCACACACACTCAGACACACGACGCTGTGGCTTCTGGGACGAGGAGAAGTTGAATGTATGTATTACAGGGGACGTTCCTTAAGTCATCCTGCTCTCGCCTTATGGGATCTGAGAAGCAATGCAAGTGCAGAATTCAGAGGAGAGGAGACGCATGTGAAATTGCTGTCCATGAATTGAAGTGCTTTTGATCACTCACTCCTCTGTCTGTAAGTTTCTTGAGTCTTCTTATTAACAGAGAGCTTATTTGCCATTGAAGTCTATATTGGTGCTCAAGTACAAACTAATCCAAAATCTCTTTGATTTCATTTGACTTAGTGGCAATAGGAGAAAGGGAACTTTTTCCTTTGTGATATGACTTGGTGGTCACCTATTCATGTGAGGATTTAGCCCAACTATATAAATCCTTATTTACTATTATGAACACTTGTGTAGAGGATGCATTACTACCTGATAGTCATTGCTCATCACCTATCTGAGTCCTGATCAGACCCGTTGATCAGGATGTCAGTGTTATAGTAAGTGCCTTAACACATGTTTTGTATAGCTGATGAGAATGTTATAGTGACAGTTTAGCTACCGTTGTTGCATTATTTAGTTTTAACCGTACTGCTAAAGTTCCACGCTTTGGGCAGTGCGATAGAGTAGGTATCGAGGACTCACAGTCATTTCCTGTTAGTCCCCAAGTTTGAGCGCCCCCTCAGTGATTCTGTACTCGGCTTTGATTGGTTTTTGTGTCATTTGTTAGTTTCTTTTACCTTTCAATAATCCTTCGTTGAATAGTCGTACATAAGCTCCGTGTTTATTCCTCTTGTCGACGTGGTTTAATAAAGGCTTTTACTGGGAGCGAGTAAAAGCTTCCATATCAATTCCTGCTCGAATCTTCAAATAAGTTCAATGAAACTTTAAAATTTTAGTCATAAATAATATAGGAAACTCGATCAGTTTGTCGTTCATTCTATTGAGTTTGCGTTTTCATAGATATGGTGGTTGAGGTCATTAGGTTTCTGGCATATATATATATATAATATATATAATTATCTATATATAGTATTTATATTATATATATTCTTACATATATATATGTATATATTATATTTGTTATAGCTATTAAATATATATATATATTAATATAAATTAAATTATATATGATATCTATATATATATATTATATTTATAATATATATTCATATTATCTTCTTATTAATATATATATATTATACGTATTATAATTCTTATTCTATATAATATAATATGTATATATTTATATTAATTATTATATTATTAATTATTAATACTCTAATATATAATAATATATCTATTATTTATATATATATGTGTGTGTATAGATATATACATACATACATATATATATATATATATCATATATATATATAGTATGTATATATATTATATATATATATATATATCTATATATATATATTATCTATATATATTTATATATATATATATATACTATCTAATATATATATATATATATATACATACACATTATTCCTTCATATTTTATTGGTGTTTTATCATTTTCTTGACAAAGTCATTCCATTCATTGGAACCCTGTTAATTCGTGAAAGTTTTTTTTTTTTTTTTAATTTCTCATGGCTTCATAATGATCAGAAAAACCCAAAGTTGATGCAAATTTTTAGATGTATTAGCTGTATATTTTGAAAGCATCTTAGGCGTTCGGATACTCGAATCGCTGCCTATTCCCCTCCTCCCCCTTTTTAAAGGTTCAAGATCTAGTCACTTGTGACCAGTTACGAGGTTGACCTTCGTTAGAGTTTTCATTAAAATCCACACTTTGCGTCACACTGCCAACGAACAGACGACGAGAGAAAGAGTCGATCAAACCGAACCTCCTGTCGTCACATATGGTAGACTCAGCTCTCTCTTGCTTTTTCCTTTTTTTTTTAAATTATTCTGTTACCGTGTAATGCTGTACCAAACTCTCGGTCATGGCCCATGAAACTCGTAGCCGCTTGCCACCACACCCTGGTGTGTCCTGTGTTGTTGGCAGGCGCACGATCTTGGCTACATTTAACCTTAAATAAAATATAAACTACTGAGGCTAGAGGGCTGCAGTTAGGTATGTTATATGATTAGAGGGTGGATGATCAACTTACGAATTTGCAGCCCTCTAGCCTAGGTAGTTTTCATGATCTGAGGGCAGATAGAAAAAGTGCGGACGAACAGACGAATAGCCATCTCAATAGTCATCTTTTTCAGAAAACTAAAAGTAGAAAAATCCTTAAGATATTGGGGTGACAGACGAACTGAGTTTCTCTTCTTTCTGGCTGCCAGTAAACATCGTGAATGTTCTCAAATTATTATTAACCAAAATCAGAGGAATTTACAGTATTGCAGTTCTTTGATTTATATTATCATCATCATCTTGACTGTTAATACAGAAACTACATACGTTTATGTATTTTAGCTTTGCTCTGTACCTACATAGATTTCTTGACATTTCGACAGTCTTCATCCTTCCATCACATTTTGTAACTCCGCTTCACTTTGGGATTCTTTCAAACATTCGAAATATATATATATATATATATATATATATATATATATATATATATATATATATATATATATATCTATATTATATGATATGATACAAACATTCGAAATATATACATATATCTATATATATTCATATATATATTATATATATATATATATATATATATATATATATATATATATATATATATATATATACTATGAATGGAAGATGTCTGGCGAAACGGGAAACTTAAACTTTTAGTGAAGTCAACGGCCTGATTGTTGATTGAACGCTTGTGTACGTACTGTAAATACTCATCTTTTATTTATCTATTTATTTATTCTTTTTTATTTATTTATTTTTTTTTTTTTTAGTTCACTCACTTAATACTTGAAAGTACTTCATAGGATTTCAAAGAATTTTATTAGGAAAACAAAAATTTATTTACACAATAACAGTCGAAGACATATTCTTTGAAAAGCAAATAATTATTATTACCGACAATAATTGTATCTTATTATTAAACTTTTGTAGTTACTATTTTCATTTGTATGGTAAACATAACGAAGCATTCTTGAACAAAATTCAAAAAATGAGAGAGAGAGAGAGAGAATTGTGTGGTGGGGGGGGGGGGGGTGTGGGGGCGGGGCCCGGGTAGTATAGGGGTTTAACACTGAATTTTGAGTACCTCATTGGAAGGAACGTTTTGTCACTGCATCAGACAGATATCCTGTGGCCTGATATCGAGTGTGTTTGCAGAGAGAGAGAGAGAGAGAGAGAGAGAGAGAGAGAGATGGCCAAGAGCATCCTGTTGGTGATGTTTTTAAGTGTTTATATTATTAATGGAGTGCCTAGGGGGAGACTCAAACAAAAGTCTTTTGAGTAGCTTCCACCAGGTTCGGGGGAGGGGGGGTTCTCGAATACTGAGGCTTCCAGGTCAGCAATCCTAGTAAAACTTAGGGTTCCTGCAGATTCCCTGTACTTAGTCTGCGTTGTAAATAATGGGATGCAAAAAAAGGAACTCAAACATGGGAGCCACTTGTTGTTATTTTGTTCATGTTCTTTTGAATTTGGAAGCTTTCAACATCTTAGCCGGAAACAGATTTCACTGGACAAGGCGCTTCTCTGACCAGTAAGAGGTACCAGCTGGCATGTTGTAGTCATGTACCGTTGAATCCCATATCGCCTCTGCTTACCTGGGTAGTTAATATATATATATGTATATATATATATATATATATATATATATATATATAATATATATATACTATATATATATATATATATATATATATATATATATATATATATATATATATATATATATTATATTGTCATGACCACTTTTTCTCCATGACAATCAGTTCATAAAACTCTAAACGAAATGGGACTGGAACGGACTAATGGACTGCAACAACGAAAGGGGAGGGTAAAAAATAAAATACTTCAGTACCTTAGCCTACTATGAGATTCAGGGCTTCTGTAACACGGTTTTTTGGCAATAACTTTTTATCTATGCATTTCATAGATATAACGCTTATTCAGAATACACATTATATCTACACATAAATTTTGACTGTATTCTGCATTACGTAGGTTGAATAAATTTGGTACTTCTAATGTAAAAGTGACTCTTTTTGAAGACGGGCCAACTTACTTAGAGAAAAGGTTTCGAACGCACTCGTTACGTAACTTATGACAGCATTTCTTCCCTCTTTCTCGATGGATGATTGGCTATACGTAACGAAGGCTATACCTCTGGCAACAATGACATAAAAATATAAATACAAGCAAAGCAGTACACCTTTATGAACTCTGAATCCTCTCCACTGATAATTGTCATAATGAACAAACCAACAAAATATGTTAATAAATACAAAAACACTTCGATTATTAGAACTCCCAAATTAAGTGTCCTAAGAAATTATAATCTACTTTATAGGTCACAGTCAGATTGACAAGATGTAGGGAATAGATGGTAATTTTCAAAGACATAGTAGACAAGCTTGATTTGATAACTGCTGTATCCAATGTCAAGCAATTTAAAAAAAAAAAAAAAAAAAAAAAAAATAGCCGGTACCGTATTTTGGCTTTAAACCTTCACCGATATTTATCGTCAGAATGATGACTTCATGAGGCTCCATCCACTTTGGCCTCGTTGTAATTCAGGATAACACCGAAGGCTATCATGGACATTGTTGTATTAGAAAGTCTAACTTCTGGCTATAAAAACTCATTTCTCGAGTAAGAAGTGCTAAATGATCCTCAAGGATCCCAGCAGTTGGCCTAAACGTTTAATTCATGTATATTGCTGCTATTACTAATTTTGCGGCACTACTGCTACAGTAGTATTACTACGCTAGCACAGATACCCCACCCACATCTATGTATCGTTCCACCATTCATAAAGTCTTTATATCCAACATGGTCGTACAGACTATAGAAGAAGAAAAAAAAATTATATCGGATGATCCGTTGGTCTGCTGGAGATTTTAGCACATATAAGCTTGTATTTACTTTAGATAAAAATCTTATTTTAACAAAAATAGTTATATAAAGACTGTTTACATACAATCTCTCTCTTTCTCTCTCTCTTGGTGGCATAGTGAATAATGGAAATGTTCAAAATCCTGAATGACATTACAAGTATTATAATCACGTTACGCTAAATACAAATCAGACCATAAACATTGGATTTAAAGTAGAAACTGAATAATTACCTATTCAGGCTATAGTAAGTATGGCCACGGGCTTTCTTTTGACTGTATAAAGTTGCAAGTCGTAAGACAAATGCAGTTTTGCAACCACAGGGACAATTCCAAATCCTGTCAGCCATTCTTGACTACTATGGGTTTCAGAGCCGATGGAAGAAGGTGAATGGGTTTCTGTCTGGTGGATGGGCGGGGCAACATTTCGTAAAACGATGATTACTATGCTTACGTAATGAATGTTTTTCGACTCTTGGCTCGCAATCATTGGCCATGGCGTCGTCTAGATCATTTTTACTCTATAAAAATTAAAACTATCGGGTTTAGGTTATTGATAATGCTGACAAAATTTGTGTGTGGTTGTAAAATATACATATGTCAACTTTCGGCTACATCCGATGCTTGATAAGGAGCAAAATCCAAAAAACCGTGTTACAGAGGCCCTAAATCTCAGTAGTTTATTTACATATATACAAGTGAGTTCAGGTTTTGGGTGGCGAAAATACAGTTATCAATTATCAAAACCAATAAATAGATCCCAATATAAACATCCAGCAGCAGCACCATATAAATGAAATATTAAACATTACATAAACACTCAGAGCCATACTTGCTCATTAACCACAATCAGAAGAGTCACTCGCTCTATTAAAAGGAACCATACGCTTGTTCATCTAAATAACAATGCTACAGCATATCCAGTAAGAACCCTACAACCATAGATCCTCAAGGCTGACCATTGAACAACACAATGTTCATTGCGACAGCTTCGTAGCTGCCATGGAAGAATACCTCTTCTCAACAGGGGACTAGTTCTTCGCTGGACGAGTGGTTTTCACGCTCGGCTACCAATCCGGTGGTCCGAAGTTCGATTCCCAGCTCGGCCGGCGCGGAATCAGAGGAATTTATTTCTGGTGATAGAAATTTCTCGATATAGTGTGGTTCGGATCCCACAATAAGCTGTAGGTCCCGTTGCTAGGTGACCAATTGGTTCGTAGCCACGTAAAAATATCTAATCCTTCGGGCCAGCCCTAGGAGAGCTGTTAATCATCTCAGTGGTCTGTAAAACTAAGATATACTTAATTTTTCAACAGGGGACTATGGCTTAGCCACCACCTCTACCTCGGGAACTGGATTGAGTCCTCCTCAGCGAACGACAACTGCTGCACCAAAATCCATCATCAGCAAAAACTGGTGCTGCTGTGGCCTCAACAGAACATTGTCGAGAACCTGCCAATCTGCTTTCCAAAACCTGACTGACTCTGTCATTCACAACTGACAAAAGTAAACGCGTCTCCCAACAAAGCAAGAGAGGGCAGTTACAAAATTGAAACAAGGTTGTTTTCAATATATATATATATATATATATATATATATATATATATATATATATATATATATATATATATATATATATATATATATATAGTATCTGCAGACGGCAAATATAGGAAGATTTCAGGAGGTTCCATGATACACTCTCAGTAACAGGCCAAGATTATATCAAAAAAAAAAAAACTTTTCGCACACAAAACGGGGTCACATCAGTCTGTGAAGAAAATAAAAACAATTACATTATATTAATACATAAAAGGAATTCATCAAAGATTAAAATTGACATTAAAAAACTGTAAAAAGGTGTTATTAAAAGAGTAAAAAAACCAACCATCTCAGGGAAGGAAAGAAGAGGCAATGACAAAAACTGAGGTCCCAGTCAAGACGAAAACTATGCCAGATATAAAGTTGAAGACAAGGTGTTATTGTTGAGTGAAGGAACCAGCCTTTTTATATGAGTAACGACTCTAAGGTGGTTATAGCCAATTATGGCATAGTTTTCGTCTTGACTGGGACGTCGGTTTTTGTCATTCCCTCTTCTTTCCTTACCTGAGATGGATGGTTGGTTTTTTTTTACTGTCTTTTTTGATAACACCTTTTTACAGTTTTTTTTAATGTCAATTTTAATCTTTGATGAATTCCTTTTATGTATTAATATAATGTAATTGTTTTTTACTTCTTCACAGACTGATGATACACGAAACATTTTTTTTTTGTATAATAAATCATGCCTGTTACTGAGAGTGTATCATGGAACCTCCTGTATATATATATATATATATATATATATATATATATATATATATATATATATATATATATATATATATATATAATATATATATATATATATATATATGTATATATATATATATATATATATATATATATATATATATATATATATATATATATGTATACATATATATATATATATATATATATATATATATATATATATATATCATATATACTATATATATATATCTGTCTATATATATATATACTATATATATATACTATATATATATATATCATATATATAAAGGGAAAAATGTTCTGTTACAACAAAATATTTGAATGGACAGGTCACTTTATAGCGCCCGTCCGGTGTTATCAGGAATGGGTAAAAATGGCGCTCACACTTGCATGGGTTATATAGAGTAACATGAGTAATATTTTATTGTTGTAAATTGTTTTAGGTTATGGGACACCGGTGGTTTCGAATTTCGAATTGAATTTGGGACAATAAAACTTGCTAACACGAGTTTTATGCGTTGGATTTTGATTGTGCTTTTTGAGCTGTTTCTCTCACATTATTCGATGACAATAGGTAATCCGAACTGAACCGGGCCTTTTTTTTTTTTTTGTAAATCTATCATTAAACAGTTTTACTTTTCAGACGAATTGTCCGTCTCCTCTCTTATTTCATTATTATCCTTGAATTTTATATCTGTAATTAAAAATCATGAACGTTTTTTTGTTGGTCTGACAGATGAGAATGATTGTTCGCTTGTTTTGTAACTTAGCCCCAGAAAACGTTCCTTTTCCTGTCCCAGCTTTCAAACCCCGAAATAATGATGTTTTCAATTTTCCACCTTCAAAGCGTTTCGCATCACCTCATGTTTTGCAATCAGCCTCGATGGTCATTTATGAAATTCCAACTCGTCTGAGTATTATAAGAAGACTGCGACTCTTCAGGTACTTAATCTCTGTCTTCCAGTGCACTGTCGACCTTACCAGGAGAGTTCCAGCTTCGGGTTGATTTTTGCACCATATTTTAGGAAATTTTAAGTCCCAAGACCTTATTTTAAGACATTTCTTGCTACAATTTAAAGCCAGGCAACAGTTTTATTTATATGATAGGAATTATCAGTCCCAATCTCCTGAATAGTATAGGAAATATCGAATTATAAGTGCTTACCACATCACAGGCAAGAACATGGAATTCTGTGTGTCCTGTGATATGCCGAGAGCTCTGAACTGAACATTCTAATTATACAAACAAAACTTTAATCTAAAAATACCAGCGTAAGTTTCCAACTCCAAGGTCTGGATATACTAAAGGCAATATCCAGTTGTAAGCTTGATTTATATCACTGGAAATTTCCAGTTCCAGGTTTTGACCGCACAACAGGCAGTGTCTGGTTCCAAGTCCAGTTCCCAGTTCTAATCTTATTACCGGGAATTTCTAGATGCAAGAACTAACTAGTTCCACATTCTAACTATGCCATGACGTAGGAAATTTCGAGTTCAAAGTTCAAACTCCTCCTCCTCTCACCCCCCTACCCCCTAACCCCCACCCCCAACATCCCGTTTTTCAGCAGGAAGTCCAAGTGGATCCGCTTCTCCAAAGATTTGTTTGCGGACATCAAAAAAAACTTTTTTTCAACACGCAGATAAGCCCTAACTCCTTCTTGTACTGTTTTGATTCTAGACTAGAAAGTTCCTCTTACTCTGATCATTTTGAAACTTCATAGTTGGGAATATTCTACTTCCTTCTCTAGACTTGACCATTCCAGCTAATACTTTTTCAGTCTGAACCCCTCCACCGGACAATGTTGGATTTTTATATCCATTTCTATAATCAAACCTCACTCGAATGTTTCATTCCCTATTCCAGCTTTCCTAACCCGATATAGGAAAGATCAAAAGTTCCTCGTTGGACGAGTGGGTTGCGTGCTCGCCTATCTACCGTTTCGGTAGTCGCGAGTTCGATTCCCCGCTCTGGTGATTAGAAATTCATTTCTCGATATAGTGTGGTACGGATCCCGCAACAAGCTGTAGATCCTGCTGCTAGGTAACCGGTTGGTTCCTAGCCACGTCAGAATGTCTAATCACTTCGAGCCAGCCCCAGGAGAGCTGTTAATCAGCTGAGTGGTCTGGTTCAACTAAGATGTACTACTTGACTCCTACCTCTGTATTGAGCCAGGTGCTTCCTCCAACCCGTCGTCTCAATTAGGAACCCGACGCCTTGACAGGGCCCCCCCCCCCCCCCCCCCAGAAAAACTCGAATCTCCGGGGAGCGTCTCCTGAAATTTTTCTCATTCTGGAAAAACGTCTGATAAGGTGACTACGAAGAAGAATTCTCTGTTTTCTTGAGGGAAAAAAAACTGCAAGTGTCAGAAAGCCTTGGGAATCCCATTAGAATTTTTTTTATATGGTGCAAAAAAGAAGCGTTCTTGGTTAGTCAAGCTGTTTTTTTGTGTGCTGAGTAGGAGAGGAAGAGAGAGAGAGAGGAGGAGAGAGAGAGAGATAGGATATACTTTACTGATCCGGTTTTTAAAAATGATCAGTTTACGACAAGCGATGATTATTATGTATATACATATAACTTATGTGGTATACGTATTATATTATATATTATATATATCTCTATATCTATTATATATATTATATATATATCATATATATAACATATATACATATATATTATAATATTATATAATATATATTATATATAATTATTATCTGATATTATATATACATTATACAATATATAATTATTAGATGTGTGTAAACCACAGAGAGAGGAGGAGAGAGAGAAGAGAGAGGTAGTAATTGTTGATTGGACTGTCACGAAAATTGCAGAGAAGGCGGGACAGAAAAAGAAAGTTGGGAATAGGCAGCAAGTTTACAGCGAATTTTGATTGTTTTATCGCAGAGAAAGTTTTGCCAGGGCGTTAGACTGTTTTGGGAGCCTTTCATTTTGATTGTAAACCTGCACTTGAGAGAGAGAGAGAGAGAGA
>NC_087224.1:17000583-17025583 GCF_015104395.2 Macrobrachium nipponense | reverse complement strand
ATTGACTTCTATATTTAGTATAAAAAGAAAGAAGAAGACGAGGTAATTAATTCATGGAAAGATATTCGTTAGCTTTCTTATCCCTGCTGTCATAGGATTTACCTTGATTTCAGAATAATTGGCCAGGGATACTGTTCATCACGCGTGAAGTTTTTCTATATAAAATAGCCACTCTCTATCCTCAACTGACTATGTCTTTAAAGCCAGTGCAAGTATTACATTTAGAACTTATAGAAAATACTGATGTTACATTGGTAAGCAACTTATAGAAAATACTGATGTTACATTGGTAAGCTTTAATACATTTGAAAACTAAAGTATTGAGCTCATTGTCTAATTGTTCTTACGGTTGAATATTTATAGAAAATGATAAACATCAGGTAATCATGGAAGCAATTGCTGAATGTTTACGTGATGGGCGCTGTGCTTTTATTTATATTCAGTGCAATTAAACCTACTTTTCTCCCCTAATATTAAAAGTTAGTAACTTTTTAAGTGTCTCTAATGCATAAAGCTTCATTCTTTTCGAAGGAACTGTGTGAGTCTTCCAAAACGTGCACGTTTTATTTCCCAGCCAAAATGATGATAGGCTGAAATGGTTGAATGTTTAATCCTCACATATTCATGAAAAGTTCAAGATGTAAAGCAAAATAATCGAAGTCCTCAGTAACATCTTACAAGAAGGAACGAGATCGGGAATGAGACTGTGAAGAGTGGAGAAGGAAAGGAGGTAGTCACGGATAAAGGGGAAAAATTGTTGAAATCCCATGCCAGTTGGGATGTCATCCACCGAATATTATTGTGTATTTACACGATCACCTTAATAGTATTTTCAAGAGGACAATTTCTCTCTAGAATCCTTAAGTCTCTTCTGAAAGGTAAGCCATGGTTTAATGCTGCTTGTAAGCTTTTCCGCCTTGAAAAACAAGACACTTATCCTTTATGGGAGGCTCAGTCGATCGGACTTCATGTGGAGTAATTTCACTGACTGTTGTGTGTGGGTTGGGAACGATGGGCTAAGACTTTGTAAGTAAAGGTAAGTAATTTCAATGCCCACTGGGCTAGTAAAAGTGAGAGTATTAAGATGAAAGAAAGATTGATTAGATCATTCACCCTTCATGGGAGTAAGTTGTACAAGTTTATCCTGAGGTGGAGGAAATACCAGTATTTAAGACGGGGTAAAAAAAAAAGATGTCAAATGCTAAGCATAGTTTACGTATATGCAAACTAATTGAAAAAACGTTGGCATTCGTTGTATTATTTTCGTGACTATGCACTACAGCTGTTCAGCGTCACATCGCCTAGCTTTTGACTGGTGAAATCGAAGTAGATATATCAACCTTCCCTCTGAATTCAGTGTTTGAGTCCTCTCTAAAAATTGAGAGATCAGTTGCTGATAATTAACCGCTCTGAATATCAAAAAAGCTTGCTCTCGTTCGTTTAATCTTCTCCTGCTGATGCTTTCACCAGCGACCAAAGGGGATTTATCTAATCGCTGAATGTGGACCCCGAAAAGGAGAAAGGTTCTAGAAAGGAAACAATGCATGGAAAGTAAAGAGAGCTGTGAATTTCTTTTCTAGAATTACGTATGTTTGCAGTCCTGCCTCCTAGCAATTATGTATTACCTCATATGGAATGTGATGACAAGGTTGGAATATATATTCAACGATGGAGATAGTAGTACTTCTTCAGAAAAGATGCTAGAGCTGCTTTTCATAGTCTCCTGCTGTGCACTGCTAATGGGTGACATATCATGGATCATTACCTCAGTTACTTCGATTTGACGTAAGGCAGCTGGCGATTCCAGTTAATTAAAGAATTTTCCGAGTGCTTTCAACCAACTACGGTTTATTTTTATCTTGGAAAGTTGTGGTGCGAGTAATTTTAAGGGCTTGGCGAAAGATATTGAAACACGCATTTTACAGGTAGCTCAGAAGGGTAGGCTTTTAGTATGCAATGGAAGCCGTTCTAGGTAACCCCGTTTCTGAAGAAGTAGAACTCCCTACATCGTATGAGTAGCTGATTTTCGTAAGGTCTGCTTACGAAAGGGGCAGAGGAAGATCGACTAGCAGTTGCTTCCCAAGAGGCAGGTTATGATATCCGAATTGATAGCTTGACATTTACCGAATCTGCTTTTTTTTTGGAAGAAGATGCTAAGGATCTTGGCAACAGGAGACGGTGAATGACAAACATAAATACTCTGAACAGAAAGACAAGTGAAGAGCGATAGCGATAGCAATCAGTTGACAAATAAAGAGGAAAACGCGTAAATGAATATTGCGACAGAATCGGTTGAGAAAATTGGCTAACGAATATCGATCAAGGAAGGAGACTGCGCTTCTACTTAAAAGCATCATATTCTTTTACTTGGGTTCATCTGAATGTTTGTCATCGCTGTATTTTTTATCCTTTGCTTGTGATGATTGATGTTAAATTTTCTTTGGAAGCATTCTCAGGCTTGGCATTATAAACTAAATTAAATAAGCCAGTGGGAATCCCAGCCTACTGGACTGATTGTATTATTTAAATAATCTGTTCCCTCTTTTTATGGAATCTGCTACACAGGTGTTTGTAACATTTCGTCGACGGCCTATCCATTGGTTCATTTTCTCCTCAGTGTCATGTTCTTTTTTACTCCAGGTGGGACGAGAAAAGGAAGGAAGGAAGGAGGGAAAAAAATAGGCACCTACCAGATGTTTAAGAAAAAGATCGCCACGCTTTATATAAGATATTTTCTTGAAGCTTTACAGAAGAAAAGCCAATACCGAGAGCTTCATTCCTTTCCGTTTTCCTTGCGACTGACCCATTCTCTCTCTCTCTCTCTCTCTCTCTCTCTCTCTCTCTCTCTCTCTCTCTCTCCTACCCTTCTGCTAGCCCCACCCCTCCCCTGCCTAAAATTTCGTGTCCTCCTCCTCCTCCTCCTCCTCCTCCTACTCCCATTCGGGGGTTTGGACCGAAAACTCTCGATCAGCCTCAATATTCACACATTTTCAATTTGAAATTTCTGTTTGACTTTCAAATACCACGAGAGGCCTCTGTAAATGTATGTGCATATATTTCACCATTACGATGGGCCCAACGCTCCCCGGGAGAGCGGGCGACAATCGGCCTTCCATCCGCCGTGCCTAGAGGCCATTTTCGGGGGAGCTTTGGCCCCGTGTTAATGATCATCGTCAGTTGGGCTAAACTGGGGCGCGCATCTCTCTCTCTCTCTCTCTCTCTCTCTCTCGTTTACTCACTTATTTCTCTGAGAGAGAGAGAGAGAGAGGGGCGAAAAAGGCTGCAAGAACGAAAGTTGTATTTACCTTCCAACGTTGAAATTCTCTCTTGATTGTAAATACATTTTATACACTAACGCCCCATAGCTTCATTTACCTCTTTTTTTTTTATCTTTCTTTTTTGGAGGCTCAATTCTCAGGAGGCAAGAAGGAAGTTGGGGGATGCCAGGGAAGGTGGGGGGCGGTGGGGGGCTGTGGTTCCTAGGGTGGAGAGTTGAGGGAGGGAGGGAGGGGATAGAGAGAGCCTCTCCTACAAAATCAGTTCTTTTATATCGACGCTGAATGGAATTTGAGTCAATATGCATGAGTTCCCACCTACTACTATGTATGTGTCCATATGTATAGGAGTTTAAATGGGCTTATGAATAAATGCACGTTTAGTGTAAACTGTGAAATACTTGAATGTATTCAGGCTGATTCGTATGAATTTGCTGGAAATAGAATATGTAGTTTTATGTAAAAATTCTAACTAATACGTTTTGCATGTGCGCATGCATCTGCATGGTTATTCAGATAAAATGACCATGTGTACCACGTTCAAGCATGCATGCATGCATTCATATATGCATATATTACTCATATACATATATCTATAATATATATATGTATTATATATATATATAGTACACACATATATATATAAAAGCACCTCTATATATATTATATATATATATATATATATATATATATAATATATATATATATATATATATATATATATACTTTTAGGGCATAGTTTTTCTCTAATACAATTTTCGTTAAAAGCAATTGCTTTAGTGGCATCAATAAGTTTCTTGCAGGTATCTTCATACCGACGAAGTTTTTTCCGATTCTCGTTCGTCAATTTCTGGTGAAATATACGCAGACTTCCTTCTTCCATTATTGATTTTGTCACGACAGCTGTTTCGCCTTATGGCATTATCAGCGACTACTGACTTACAATCTGACCTTTCGGCCTATTTATCTCATCGTGTTGGAGGTATGACCTCGAGGTATGGGTACTGGTTAGTCTAGGGATTAACAGCTTAAGGGCGTTGTTTAGTTACAAAGAATATAAGGACATATGTACTGCGACAATAAGAGTGAAAGTTTAAACAGTGGTTAAATAAATATTCAAATACAGTGCCATGTGCTAGAGTTTCCTTAAATGTATGTTTAAAATTTAATATGTTACATGTTTGGTTTTAGATAAAAATTACAAAATTACATACAGGAATGAAAATGAATATAGAAATCTAAAATACTGGGAGTACAAATATAGGTATATATTTTATAGCATGCATAAAGGTACAAGAGATAATTTCTGTTTATACATAAATGTGTATTGATTTAAATTTGAGTGTGTGTGTGTGTGTGTGTGTGTCCAAAATGGTCTACGTTGGTTAACGGTTGCTGATTCGTGTTGGGCGGGGGTCTCAGCGACCTGAGTAAGGATGTTACTTGACTTTCGCTGACGCTGGGGTCTTCTCATGCCTTCCAAGGGGCGCGATGTTCTCGGTGGGATTGGGGCGCGCTGTCTGGTCCCTGTTGGCTTGGGTATTCCTTCTTCTGCTGGAGGGGAGATATGGTCCGATTCTTGTTGGACGTTCAAGGTCGGCTTCTGAATAGCGATGCTCACTGCTTCCGTTATTAAGAGGCGACCGTAGTTGTCTTCTCTGTGTACGACCTGGGTGCCTTCTATGAGCTCTTGTAGAGATGGCTTCCTGTCGTGAACATCTATGTAATGTTGATGGATGGCCCCTTGATTTCTATGAGCCAGCAGACGTCTCCGAAGGGTCGTTGTAGTGTGCCCGATGTAGTTTTTGGCTGTGAGGTTTACACACCTCCTCTGGACAAGTAAATTTGTAAACTACATTTCGTGCACATCTCCTTCGGTCCCCCGGAGCGGTGCTGTTCTTCATTATTAAGGCTGCTACAAGGTTGGGCTTACTATATATCCTGAGGCTTATTTTATGGTAAGGGGCTTTTGGGGTTACGCCTCTGTTTATTATCCCGCGTAGTGTGCAGCAATCCTCCTTGTATGCAGACCCATAATGTACACGATGGTAAATAATCAAGTTTTCCTCGTTTTTCGCCATGGTGTTGGGTTGGTAAAATTCGTCCATTTTCTTTTTTATTGCTGCTTCGATAATTTGATCTGCATACCCGTTGTTTGTCAGCAGTTGGCGAATTCGGTCGAGTTCGTTATGTATATCTTTCCATGATGAGCTGTGTGTGAAGGTTCTGTTGACATACGCACTCACGACAGACTTTTTATCTATGCGTCCGGGCACTCCCCGCGTGCGTTCAAGCAACGGCCAGCGTTCGTTGCTTTCGTATCACGGTCGTCTTAAACTGTCCTTCTTGTTGTTTTACCAGGACATCAAGAAATGGCAAAGTCTTCTGCTGGCTGTGCTCTGTGGTGAAGTTGAGCACTGAGTTTCTTTTCAGAGCATCTGCTAGTTTTTTGGTATCTTCAGGCTCTTTTATTGTGACGAATATATCGTCGATGTACCGCCCATAATCCTAGTTTTAGATGTTCTCTAAAGGTCCTTTCTTCGACGGTGGCCATGTACATATTTGTTTGCAAAAGAGGACCCCCTATTGGGGATGGGGATCCCTATGGCGACTTCCATCTACTTGTCGAAATAATTTCCCTTCCCCCTGATGGATAGAGGAAAGGGGCTTCTGTAGTGCTAGCTTTCAGCATCTCTCGGAGGACATCTTCGGAAATGGGCAGCTGGGTTCTTCTTGGACCTGTATACAGGCGATCAAGAATGATGTCGATCGTTTCTTCGACGGGAACGTTCGTAAACAAACTCTCAACGTCGAGTGAGGCAATGTCGTCTTCTGGTCCTTTTTCCTGTAGGAGTCAATAAACTCCACCGCTGATTTCAGAATATGCACCGGGTATGTAAGGTACCAGCAAATCATTCAGGACTTTCGCTATCCTATAGGTTGGGGATGTCATCTGAGAGATGATGGGCCTTAGGGGGTTACCTGCCTTGTGTGTTTTTCACTGTTCCGTAGCAGTAACCGGGCCCATAGTCTCCTTTTACCTTAGGGAATTTACGACGTCTTGCTGATTGTTGGCCCTAGTCACAAGCCTCGACACTTTCTTCTGAGGTCCGGTGTGTCTTTGTCAAGCGTTGGAATTTGGAAGTGTCCAGGAGGATCCTATCCATCTTTTTCAAATAATCACTTTTCTTCATCACTACGTACACTGATGATTTGTCACCTTTCCGTATGATGATGTCTGGGTTGCTACGTAGTTCTTTAGCGGCTTCCCTCATCTCCTTGGTGATTAATTGGCTTCGGAAATGTCCTCTCTGTCGTCCTGCTTCTCCAACAAGTTCATCAATGACGGTAGGTGTTAGTTCTAGCTTACCATCATCTCGGAGTTGTAAAAGTCGGTCTATAAGGGCCTCGTTTCTATTCTCTTGCTTCAGTGTGTGTTTCTTGGCATAGTGGCACTGCAGACCCAGGTTCAGGAGGGACCTTTGATAGGGGCTAAGGTCGATTCCAGCCAGGTTGACAGAAGCCATCTTTGTGTTCCTCACTTCCTCACGGGCCCCCTGGAGGATGAGTAGCTTCTTGTTGTGCCTCGTTGTCACCACCTGTCTGTATTTCCTCTTCTCTAACTCAAGCAGGTCACGTGCTTTTTGTTGGTCCCCATCTAGTGGCTGTTAATGCAGAAATCTTCCCCCAACGTCTTTCTTCTCTCAACTTCAAGTTGCTGGATTCTTGCTGCGGATTCTTCTATACGGTGTCGGAGTATCTTCTCTACCTCCCTCCACCGTGTCCATGCCCGCCACTTCTTCCAATACTTTTAGGGCATAGTTTTTTCTCTAATACAATTTTCGTTAAAAGCAATTGCCTTTAGGGGCATCATAAGTTTTCTTGCAGGGTATCTTCATACCGACGAAGTTTTTCCGATTCTCGTTCGTCAATTTCTGGTGAAATATACGCAGACTTCCTTCTTCCATTTATTGAATTTTGTCACGACAGCTGTTTCGCCTTATGGCATTATCAAGCGACTACTGACTTACATCTGACCTTTCGGCCTATTTATCTCATCGTGTTGGAGGTATGACCTCGAGGTATGGGTACTGGTTAGTCTAGGGATTAACAGCTTAAGGGCGTTGTTTTAGTTACAAAGAATATAAGGACATATGTACTGCGACAAAAATAAGAGTGAAAGTTTAAACAGTGGTTAAATAAATTTCAAAATACAATGCCATGTGCTAGAGTTTCCTTAAATGTATGTTTAAAAGAAATTAATATGTTACATGTTGGTTTTAGATAAAAATTACAAAATTACATACAGGAATGAAAATGAATATAGAATCTAAATACGGGAGTACAAATATATGTATATATTTTATAGCATGCATAAAGGTACAAGAGATAATTTCTGTTTATACATAAATGTGTATGATTTAATTTGAGTGTGTGTGTGTGTGTGTGTGTGTCCAAAATGGTCTACGTTGGTTAACGGTTGCTGATTCGTGTTGGGCGGGGTCTCAGCGACCTGAGTAAGGATGTTACTTGACTTTCGCTGACGCTGGGTCTTCTCATGCCTTCCAAGGGGCGCGATGTTCTCGGTGGATTGGGGCGCGCTGTCTGGTCCCTGTTGGCTTGGGTATTCCTTCTTCTGCTGGAGGGGAGTATATGGTCGATTCTTGTTGGACGTTCAAGGTCGGCTTCTGAATAGCGATGCTCACTGCTTCCGTTATTAATAGGCGACCGTAGTTGTCTTCTCTGGTGTACGACCTGGTGCCTTCTATGAGCTTCTTGTAGAGATGGCTTCCTGTCGTGAACATCTATGTAATGTTGATGGATGGCCCCTTGATTTCTATGAGCCAGCAGACGTCTCCGAAGGGTCGTTGTAGTGTGCCCGATGTAGTTTTGGCTGTGAGGTTTACACACCTCCTCTGGACAAGTAAATTTGTAAACTACATTCGTGCACATCTCCTTCGGTCCCCCCGGAGCGGTGCTGTTCTTCATTATTAAGGCTGCTACAAGGTTGGGCTTACTATATATCCTGAGGGCTTGTTATTTTATGGTAAGGGCTTTTGGGGTTACGCCTCTGTTATTATCCCGCGTAGTGTGCAGCAATCCTCCTTGTATGCAGACCCATAATGTACACGATGGTAAATAATCAAGTTTTTCCTCGTTTTTCGCCATGGTGTTGGGTTGGTAAAATTCGTCCATTTTCTTTTTTATTGCTGCTTCGATAATTTGATCTGCATACCCGTTGTTTGTCAGCAGTTGGCGAATTCGGTCGAGTTCGTTATGTATATCTTCCATGATGAGCTGTGTGTGAAGGTTTTGTTGACATAGCACTCACGACAGACTTTTTATATGCGTCCGGGCACTCCCCGCGTGCGTTCAAGCAACGGCCAGCGTTCGTTGCTTTCGTATAAACGGTCGTCTTAAACTGTCCTTCTTGTTTTTTACCAGGACATCAAGAAATGGCAAAGTCTTCTGCTGGCTGTGCTCTGTGGTGAAGTTGAGCACTGAGTTTTTCTTTTCAGAGCATCTGCTAGTTTTTTGGTATCTTCAGGCTCTTTTATTGTGACGAATATATCGTCGATGTACCTGCCCATAAATCCTAGGTTTTAGATGTTCTCTAAAGGTCCTTTCTTCGACGGTGGCCATGTACATATTTTGCAAAGAGGACCCTAGTGGGGATCCCATGGCGACTCCATCTACTTGTCGAAATAATTCCCCCTGATGAGAGAGGAAAGGGGCTTCTGTAGTGCTAGCTTTCAGCATCTCTCGGAGGACATCTTCGGAAATGGGCAGCGGGTTCTTCTTGGACCTGTATACGATCAAGAATGATGTCGATCGTTTCTTCGACGGGAACGTTCGTAAACAAACTCTCAACGTCGAGTGAGGCAATGTCGTCTTCTGGTCCTTTTTCCTGTAGGAGATCAATAAACTCCACCGCTGATTTCAGTGAATATGCACCGGGTAGTAAGGTACCAGCAAATCATTCAGGACTTTCGCTATCCTATAGGTTGGGGATGTCATCTGAGAGATGATGGGCCTTAGGGGGTTACCTGCCTTGTGTGTTTTTCACTGTTCCGTAGCAGTAACCGGGCCCATAGTCTCCTTTTACCTTAGGGAATTTTACGACGTCTTGCTGATTGTTGGCCCTAGTCACAAGCCTCGACACTTTCTTTCTGAGGTCCTCGGTGGGGTCTTTTGTCAAGCGTTGGAATTTGGAAGTGTCCAGGAGGATCCTATCCATCTTTTCAAAATAATCACTTTTCTTCATCACTACGTACACTGATGATTTGTCACCTTTCCGTATGATGATGTCTGGGTTGCTACGTAGTTCTTTAGCGGCTTCCCTCATCTCCTTGGTGATTAATTGGCTTCGGAATGTCCTCTCTGTCGTCCTGCTTCTCCAACAAGTTCATCAATGACGGTAGGTGTTGAGTTCTAGCTTACCATCATCTCGGAGTTGTAAAAGTCGGTCTATAAGGGCCTCCGTTTCTATTCTCTTGGCTTCAGTGTGTGGTTTCTTGGCATAGTGGCACTGCAGACCCAGGTTCAGGAGGGACCTTTGATAGGGGCTAAGGTCGATTCCAGCCAGGTTGACGAAGCCATCTTTGTGTTCCTCACTTCTCACGGGGCCCCCATGGGGATGAGTAGCTTCTTGTTGTGCCTCGTTGTCACCACCTGTCTGTATTTCCTCTTCTCTAACTCTCAAGCAGGGTCACGTGCTTTTTGTTGGTCATCTAGTGTCTGTTAATGCAGAAATCTTCCCAACGTTTTCTCTTCTCAACTTCAAGTTGCTGGATTCTTGCTGCTGGATTCTTCTATACCGTCGTCGGAGTATCTTCTCTACCTCACCCTCCATCGTGTCCATGCCCGGCCCACTTCTTCCAATACTTTTAGGGCATAGTTTTTCTCTAATACAATTTTCGTTAAAAGCAATTGCTTTAGTGGCATCAATAAGTTTCTTGCAGGTATCTTCATACCGACGAAGTTTTTTCCGATTCTCGTTCGTCAATTTCTGGTGAAATATACGCAGACTTCCTTCTTCCATTAATTGAATTTTGTCACGACAGCGTTCGCCTTATGGCATTATCAAGCGACTACTGACTTACAATCTGACCTTTCGGCCTATTTATCTCATCGTGTTGGAGGTATGACCTCGAGGTATGGGTACTGGTTTAGTCTAGGGATTAACAGCTTAAGGGCGATTGTTTTAGTTACAAAGAATATAAGGACATATGTACTGCGACAAATAAGAGAAAGTGAAAGTTTAAAACAGTGGTTAAATAAATATTTCAAAATACAATGCCATGTGCTAGAGTTTTCCTTAAATGTGTTTAAAATTTAATATGTTACATGTTGGTTTTAGATAAAAATTACAAATTACATACAGGAATGAAAATGAATATAGAAAATCTAAATACGGGAGTACAAATATATGTATATATTATAAGCATGCATAAAGGTACAAGAGATAATTTCTGTTTATACATAAATGTGTATGATTTAAATTTGAGTGTGTGTGTGTGTGTGTGTGTCCAAAATGGTCTACGTTGGTTAACGGTTGCTGATTCGTGTTGGGCGGGGTCTCAGCGACCTGAGTAAGGATGTTACTTGACTTTCGCTGACGCTAGGATTTATGGGCGGTACATCGACGATATATTCGTCACAATAAAAGAGCCTGAAGATACCAAAAAACTAGCAGATGCTCTGAAAGAAACTCAGTGCTCAACTTCACCACAGCACAGCCAGCAGAAGACTTTGCCATTTCTTGATGTCCTGGTAAAACAACAAGAAGGACAGTTTTAAGACGACGTTTATACGAAAGCAACGAACGCTGGCCGTTGCTTGAACGCACGCGGGGAGTGCCCGGACGCATATAAAAAGTCTGTCGTGAGTGCGTATGTCAACAAAACCTTCACACACAGTCTCATGGAAAGATATACATAACGAACTCGACCGAATTCGCCAACTGCTGACAACAACGGGTATGCAGATCAAATTATCGAAGCAGCAATAAAAAAGAAAAATGGACGAATTTTACCAACCCAACACCATGGCGAAAAACGAGGAAAACTTGATTATTTACCATCGTGTACATTATGGGTCTGCATACAAGGAGGATTGCTGCACACTACGCGGGATAATAAACAGAGGCGTAACCCCAAAAGCCCCTTACCATAAAATAAGCCTCAGGATATATAGTAAGGCCCAACCTTGTAGCAGCCTTAATAATGAAGAACAGCACCGCTCCGGGGGGACGAAGGAGATGTGCACGAATGTAGTTTACAAATTTACTTGTCCAGAGGAGGTGTGTAAACCTCACAGCCAAAACTACATCGGGCACACTACAACGACCCTTCGGAGACGTCTGCTGCTCATAGAAATCAAGGGGCCATCCATCAACATTACATAGATTTTGTTCACGACAGGAAGCCATCTCTACAAGAGCTCATAGAAGCACCCAGGTCGTACACAGAGAAGACAACTACGGTCGCCTCTTAATAACGGAAGCAGTGAGCATCGCTATTCAGAAGCCGACCTTGAACGTCCCAACAAGAATCGACCATATACTCCCCTCCAGCAGAAGAAGGAATACCCAAGCCAACAGGGACCAGACAGCGCGCCCCACCACCGAGAACATCGCGCCCCTTGGAAGGCATGAGAAGACCCAGCGTCAGCGAAAGTCAAGTAACATCCTTACTCAGGTCGCTGAGACCCCGCCCAACCACGAATCAGCAACCGTTAACCACGTAGACCATTTTGGGACACACACACACACACACACACACTCAAATTTAAAATCATACACATTTATGTATAAACAGAAATTATCTCTTGTACCTTTATGCATGCTATAAATATATACATATATTTGTACTCCCGTATTTAGATTTCTATATTCATTTTCATTCCTGTATGTAATTTTGTAATTTTTATCTAAAACCAACATGTAACATATTAAATTTTAAACATACATTTAAGGAAACTCTAGCACAATGGCATTGTATTTTTGAATATTTATTTAACCACTGTTTAAACTTTCACTCTTATTGTCGCAGTACATATGTCCTTATATTCTTTGTAACTAAAACAACGCCCTTAAGCTGTTAATCCCTAGACTAAACCAGTACCCATACCTTCGAGGTCATACCTCCAACACGATGAGATAAATAGGCCGAAAGGTCAGATTGTAAGTCAGTAGTCGCTTGATAATGCCATAAGGCGAAACAGCTGTCGTGACAAAATTCAATAAATGGAAGAAGGAAGTCTGCGTATATTTCACCAGAAATTGACGAACGAGAATCGGAAAAACTTCGTCGGTATGAAGATACCTGCAAGAAACTTATTGATGCCACTAAAGCAATTGCTTTTAACGAAAATATATATATATATATATAGCACCTATTCTCCTTGAAAGGAATGGAAGCAGAGGTACTGATGCTTGTGGTTTTAAAGTTTGAATTTTTGGAACAGCCTCTCAAAGGATGATTTGCAATTGGAACTTTCTCTTATTATAATAAATTTTTTTTTTTCTATTTATGAATTTATTTTTTCTTTTTTAATAAGTGGGATCTCTTCTCTCACTATTCCACTTTACTTCCTCTTACTTATTCATAATTAACCACCTTAATATTCTTTTGGAAGCTTGAATTTTTCAAGTGAGTGGCCCCTTTGGTGGGCTTGTGCCATATGAAGAGGGTTCATCGTCTGAATATAATAAATAATAATCATAATAATAAACTAAAACTTTTTTCAATTGCTGATCCTAATCCACTTTTATACCCAGAATCAAATGCGAAGACAGAGTTAAAGACAGATTTCCTTTAATTATTATTATTATTATTATTATTATTATTATTATTATTATTATTATTATTATTATTATTATTATTATTATTATTATTATTATTATTATTAATTAATTAATTAATTAATTAATTAATTAATTATTCAGCAGATGAAACCTATCCATATGCAACAACTTCACTAAAGGTGCCATTGACTTGAAATTCAATCTCCCAAAGAATATGGTGTTTTGGAAGGAATAGAGGAAGTAAAGAGAGAGACAGAAAGAAGAGATCACATTTAATAAAGAAGAAAAAGTTTACACATAAGAATGTATTAAAATGCAGAGAGAATAGTATATTAGGGCAATAATGCATTGAATTTTCCCTTGAACTCCTGAGTTTCTTCTTCATACTACGAACGCTGGTTTAGCAGACTTCAGTTTTGATGCAGTGCATAACCTGATAAAGATTCGTGTTCTGAAAGCTCCCCAGAATATAGATATTATAAGTCATGTTGCGAGAATTAGTTATGATGTCGTGGACGTGTGTTCGCATTTGAACCATGTGTTGGAATTAGAGTAGGCGCTTTCCAACCTAACTTTTGAAATCATGCAGCAAAGTAAATGAAAGCTACAACCTTCGTTTGAAACCCGTATGCACCAATACCTGAACAAAAATACCAAACAAATCTAAAAGCAATAGAATTAAAGAGGTAGAATCGCCTCGGTACTTTCGAAATCATTATGGAGCAGAGCTCGTGAAATAAAAGAGAGACGAATGAAATAAGTACATATGATAGTATCGCTGGTTTCCCATAGCGGATAAAACCCCACTGACAGGGATGTTGCAACGAATGACCCTTTAGAAAATTCCTGCTTTGGGTCAGGGGATTAACTATCACTGAATTCAAATGAGAACGGGTGGCCCTGTGTTTCACGGTTCTTTACATTAGTCCAGAAAAGAGGCGATGGAAATACGTGCCTTGCAGTTCCATGGGAAGAAGCAGGCTGCCCTTTCTGTGACGGCCATCGCTGAACATCCTGGGAAATGAAACGTAAAAATGAGTAACAGATAAAAAAGATAAATGGCCGGAGTGTGAGCAAGTTATCGAATTGGCAGTGTTGAGTAAACTTTTCCTTTGGACCAGGTGAAATTGGAATCAAAGTTAGTTAGTAGTTCGGTGAATTTCGATACAGCAGTTTCATCAGATGCTCTCGCGAGTAGGAGGCGGAGGAGGAGGAGGAGGAGGAGGAGGAGGAGGAGGAGGAGGAGGAGTGACCTTTTCGCTCTTTTCCTGCTTAGTTTCTGTTTGCTGTATTTAGGGATTTCGAGTGTCTGTCGCTGAGTAGTTGCCAAACAATGAGAAAATTGAAAGAAGTAATGCCCTCAATAAAGAAAAATAATTCGAACAAGTGTTTATATACTTTTACGTATACGCATACACAAAATGCAATCACACATACACAGTTAGTTACCATTTAAACGAAAGATTACACATGAATGCGAATATAAGTCAGCAGCAGAAATATGGTATACATGTGCAATATAACATCAGTACAATATGCGCATTGAAGTGTTTATTGTGCGTATTTATTTAGAACATCCTGAACGAACTCAATTTCGATATATCCTCCGTTTCACTGAGGAGGCCATTCATACTCCCAGAGTTGAAGACCCGGTGTTTCTTACGAGAAGCGAGTCCTTTAAAGAACATTCAAATGACGCTTGCTGCTCAGTCTGGACACCTGAGTTGTCGCATCGACAAACTCGATGTTCTGAAGACGTGCAACTCCACCTCCTCTGTTTGTTCCAAGGACAGTAATCCTAATCATGTGAACGACACACGTTGATGATCAGGAATGAACTTAAGTGGTTACATACACGCAGTGGTTTTAACCCGGAATGTATTCACCTCTGCGGCGTGTCCAGTACAAGCCCGTTGGGGATGACTGTACAAACATAAACAAAAGAATGTAAATATCATAAAGATAATGACCCAAGAAATATTAGTCCCAGTATGAAATCCCTCAAATATGTAGAAAGACAGTTTATCAGCATCGTCGTCATTGGCCTTCTCTGAAATTATATTTGCAATTTTTTCTGAATGGATTAATGTAAATTTGAGATTCCAATTTTTTTTTTAAACCTGGTGTATTTATTGTTCTAGGTAGATCATAAAAACATATTTATGTAATGATTACATAATAAAAATATGGAATGTTATTCCATATATATAAAAGACTAAAACTAAAGAGGTCAACCAGATTGCTTGCAGGAATGTGATCAGACCAGAGACGCTAAGATGACGCATACCATAAAGTATGTAGGCTAAGTTGACATGCCATCACTTGTAGTCATTCAATTGTTTATAAACTTTAGTCCAAGCTTCCTGCTTGAGACAACTACTGCGACCTATAATTCAAACGGCCTACGTGATCTGTAGTGTGTCTCATTGTATGTATGTTCATATGTTCGAGCTACTGTCTGTTCCTTTATGACTGGTAACCGAGATGGTAGACAAGACAGAAGAGAGTTAGCTATCGTCATTAGAAGACCTGTATCTCTTTACCTAAGCTTTATCATGTAGAGAGAATAGAATTAGCCATCATCATTGGCAGAAGCGATCAAGCTATCGTCATTAGAAGACTTGTACAATCATACCTGATCTTCACCATGTAAATTCAGAGAAAATAAGTATTTTTGTACTTCGTGGTTTCTACTAGATCCTCACCTCATCACCGAATCATCATGAGTTTAACACATTGTCGTCATAACCAAAGAAGATAATACCGACTTCGTAAGTGATCTACAAACCCCAAGACACTCCATTGAATATGGAAGTGCAATACCAACCGACTTAGCGTAAGATTATCGCAAGTCTAACATTACCTCATAGGGCGCCTTATTATACAAGGGCAACAGGCCCTAAAAGTGGTGGCAGCGTCCCAGAAGAACTCTACAACTTCTCCGAAGAAAAACCAGAATAATGAACATGTATCGCATCAGAAGTCAACAACGACGAAAACAAGAGATTCTTCAAGCAACTTATTATCATCGTTTAGTGAGCGACTTCAGAAAACAACAAGAACTCTTCAACGACGACGAAAGCAAGAGATTCTTCAAGCAACTTAGTATCATCGTTTAGTGAACAATTTCAGTAGTGAATATAACTTCAAGAAATAAACCCGACGTGTCCTTTTTCCTACGGCAACGCAAGCTTCGTCTCTCATTAGAATCATTCAAGAAAACATCGTTATTGAGCGTTTCCGGGACTTCAAGAAACAAACCGAACGCGTCTGCAGCATCGGATCTTCAAGGGCTCGAATCATCCAAACAACGCGCTAAAAACAGAAGGAGGAGCAAGGCCGTGTGTCGTTATCGGAACACCGTGACTTCCCATTAAAGCAAGCTAAGTACAATTTTTTATTCATTTGGAGTAACTGAGTGTTTCCTTTGCAGGTCGAATTTCGTTATTCCTGTGGCTGAAGTTACGAGACATTCTTAATCTTACTTTTTTTTATAGAAATTATCTACATCATTGAGATTTCGCTACTGCGAGTTTTTTATCTTTGAGTGTCTGTTTCCAGAAGTTCTACTGAAATATCATAATCATATACTATGTTAATTTTATCATTTTGGGTGATTATTAATCCCTTACGTAACAAATCATATTAAACAGTGAATATGCGTTTACGCAGTGGACGTCTGTATTTATACAGATGCATGGATAGGGTCGTTAGGCACCGTAGTGATAAGAAAACACACAAAAACAAGTGGAACACCCGTACAAATCTAGATAAATTAGAGGTAACACTATTTCGGGTCATGACAATAAATGCTCCTTTGCAAAGTCCCGATCGCAGTTTTAGCCTGAGTTTTTTGAGTTATATAAAATATCGAACCTCAATGACTCAACTTAACTTTTAAAATATGGCTGGATTGCAAGGAATAACATGTCTATAAAAAACTTTCATTAGGCTAAATGCACTGACCAGGATCCCTCACTATTTAAAATTTTAGCAAAGAATGAAGTAAACAACAGAAAGTACAAACAGTTATTATTGAATGCAGTAGAGATAACTTGTCTTAATAGTAATCGCTCAACTCCTAGTAGTTCGTCATTCATACGTTCGTTGTTTTACACGTAACCAACAACAGAATGCTAAAAACACACAATGCGTTGCCGATGGTAAACAGTAGCCCTAGAATTTCAGAAACAAACAAATCGTGCTTAAGCACTTGGGTACTGTGTCATCCAGTTAGACGGTCAAGGTCAGTTAAATCTGTCGAGTTTTCAAAGCAAAGCACATTCCATATAAGCGGCCTCAGCGGAAAGGGAGAGCGATGTTGGAAAAATTAAAAAGGAATTTCCCTATGCATCACACGACCGTATCAAGTAATCAGAGCAGGTTCTCGTTTTTTTTAATACATAAGTTATTATAAGTAGTGGTGGATTAAGCCCGACTGTAAGCGCCGTAAAAATTAGAATATCTTGTTTTATTCCTTTAGTACACGTAATATCCTGTATTTACGGACTCACCGTCTGTTGTTCGAACTTCCCTAATGAGAAGTCCGGATAAGCGAGCGCTTACAGATACCTCTATAGTTATAAAAAACATTGATCTGTATCTAGCGTAAATGTAAGATATCCATCTATGTGTATACAAAACATTACCTTACGTCCTGCCAAATAAGGCGTGTTTATCAAAGGAAAATTCTATAAACCTTCAAACATATTAAAATCCGTTTTGAACAAAAAAGAGACAGTTAATTAAATAATAACTTATATAGAGGAACCAATTTGTCTCATAAATCGTGATATTGTTCAACGACCCAACAGAATTCTCCCACAACCGCAGTCGCAGTTTGCACGCAAAATCTCGAGAAGTATGCACCCTCGAATGTCTTAGTGCGTGTAAAAGGACTTTGCTGGGAAATGAAATTTTAATCCTTCCCGACACTCTGAAATATAACGATTTCCGCGAACAAAGCCTTATACACGGTTGACTCGCAGCAACAAGTTAAATCTAGTGATCCACAAACGTATACATATCGTGGATACGGAAGATATAAATAATGCATTTTTTTTTTTATTGTTGCTAATTTTTAATCCCGCCCAACCAGTCGTAGATGAATCTCTGATAATCTATCTAAAGTAATATCCGTAAAGTCATTCAAGCAGAGGTGATTCAGCAGAAATTTTTTTTTTTATCTTTTATCTGAATACCAGGAAGTTTCTCCACTAGCGAGTGATCTCTGGAGAAAACGAATGTAATTTAACACAAAATACGGTCTAAGGACAAACATAAAGCTATTTACGTACCTTCGTATAGACTCTCAATGAAATTTCAAAATAGAGATAAATGACGAAGTTGAAAAATGTTAGTAATAGGAGCCATTAGGAAATCAAATAAGCCCATATATTTTTTTCGTTTTCCCTCAAACGTCATGCCATAAAAGATCGGACTTGGCATATCTGCGTAGATTTCTGTCGCTTAAACAAGGAAACGACTCCCGATAGTTTCCAGTGCCATGTACCGACGACATCTTATCAGCTTTTACCAGATACCATTACCTAAGTGATTGTACCTCATACACCGTTTTCAGCACACTCAGGACATTATCAATTTTTACGTATGCCTCCGGCTTACGTTGCGCCCCAATTATAATATAGTGTTTGGAGACTTTTAGGGGATAACTACATGCCTATATGGATGGTCTTGTAATCTTTTCTAATACCTTAGAAGTAACATTCACATAAACTAGAGCTAGTGCTACAGAGACAAAGACAAATAATCTCAGAGTAAAATATCTAAATGTGAGTTTTTAAAAACCGAACATGTTTATCTAGGTTTTATGTGTCTAGTCAAGGTTTTAAAGTAGTCCATGGTAAGGTGTCGGCTATTCATAACTTTCCGGTACCTATTAACGTAAAAGGGGGATACAGCACTTTGGCACTGTAGTGGGTATTACAATCGTATGTAAATATGTAACTCTTCAATCATGACAGCTCCTTTAACAGATCTTACGAAGAAGAGCGTAGATTTATTATGGTCTAAAAAGCATCAACAGGCGTTCGATATCTTAAAAGCGGAATAATGCAGCTCACCTAACTTAAAAATCCCTGATTTAAATAAGGAATTTTTTTTTATTGCAACAGACGCCTCAGACCAAGGGGTAAGAGGGGTACTACTTCAGTAATATGATAAACAGTTCTTTCCTATAGCTTTTTATTCATGTAAACTAAAGCCCTCTGAAAGTAAAATATACAGTAATAGGCAAGGAAGGGCTAGGTATCTTTAACTCACTAGTACATTTTAAGTTCATAATCTATGGCTATCCTGATAAAGTCCTTACTGAACATGAGTCCTTTACCGAGTTTTTCAAAGGCTTTAATCACAGTCCAAAAGGAACTCAATGACAAATGATCATTCAGGTCTTTGGAGCCAAGATAAGATATCTACCTGGGAAAGCAATTATCATAGCTGACGCATTATCCCGCAATCCCGCACCATACTGCAAGGAACCATTAATTGAACTAAAAAAAAAAAATATAGAAACATCCGTGCCTATTGTTAAAACTGTATCTAAACAAGAAAATTCCTTAACCCAAGAGATCGCGAGTATTGAATATCTGGGTCGGAGCGCAGAACGGTTACAAACTGAACAAAGCAAGGGTCAGCAGCTAAGCAAAAACAATAAACACTTCGAACGGAAACAGGGTCAGCGGCTAAGCAAACCAATAAACACTTCGAGCAGAAACCCTAAAGCAAAAGTATATTTAAAGTATGTGTATCAGAATTATGTAATCAAATGTAATATTATATGTAGGTCCGTGACGAGGAAAACCTGAAGAACACAGCAGGTGACTAATGACCAGGTAGTAGTAATAATCTCCTTCATACCAATCGTCCTAAACTGGTTGCATTCCGTCATCCAGGGTTCTCTAGCCTATTAATAAAGTTTAAAAATCTCTAGCCTATTAATAAAGTTTAAAAATTAACCTCAGAGGATGCGTGCGAGAAAATTGAATATAAAACTTTTGTTAGGGCACATAGGATCCGATTTTATCACAACTTAATTTCAGTTAGCATAGAGAAATACAGAATCATGATTAATATTCTCTTTGACTCTTATGTTGCCTGGAAATCTTACAAATAGCTCCGTTTTCCACTTCTTTGTCTAGGTAACTTACTACCAGTAATATCGAATTTTCTTTGGGATTCGTAATGATATCTGTTTATTTTTTATAATTATGGATATTTCTACAGTCATCATAGACCTGGATAGGTTCACACATTGTTAATGCCATGGATAAAAAAGTTTGTACAGCTGACTCTTGAATTCCACAAATATCAGCGAATTCATGTGGGTTAAGACTGGTTCTAAATGACTCTCCCCCCCCCCTGTATTTGGATGTCGTCTGAATTTACTTTGCCCTTGTGACAAGTATAATTTCACTTGCAGGCTGATTAATGGAACCTGGTTACAGTATCCTGCAGTACGAGATTTTCACATCGCAACTTCAAAAAAATCGTTCGTTGCTGCGGACGACGGCAGTCGAGTAACAACCGCCTACAATGTGAGAGGAATAAGCACCATCACGGACTTCTTCGACCGACACCCGTATCCCGTCGTTAATCTCGTTTTAATGCGGAATGCTCCGGCGGCTGTTGGAAATCGACTACAAAATGGACATACTTCCGACAATTACGACCCGAAGGATATTCAACTCTACTTTGCTGGCGAAGGACTCGTGCTGGGGGTGATTTTATTCATCGCGAACGTATTCGTGTGGCTTAGGATGCAGAGAACAAGTATGAGCGCAAAATAGAATGTTGGACCCGGCCCAGGCAAATTTTCCCCTTGTTTTAACCATTTGAAATTGGCCCTTTCATTTGGCTATAGGTGGTTGTCTGGAACTGTGTAATGGACGAAAAGTTGTTCGAACGCTAGTTAAATGTGTAGTAGTATAACCTCGGTCATCGTCTCCTATATATAAGGTTCTAATCGTATCCTATATATAATGATCATAAATAACAGAATCTAAATATATCTTTGTGTGTACGCAATGGAATCTATTTAAAGTGCACATATATTAATCATATACATATGTATAAACAAATCAGTAGCCTATAATCAATCTGTTACCTGTTATCCTACCAATATCTGCATTATATATGAGTTAGTATATGGATTAATGAATCAGATATATAACATTTAGCATAAAAATCAACGAATCAATCAGCATAAACATTAATAATTTTTATCAATTCATATATGAAATTTTTATCAGTTAAAATATGATTTTTATCATGTTATCAGAATATATTAGTATTTTCTGTAGCATATGTATCTTAATGAGATGAAGTGAAAAACTATATCACGTGATCACTATTATTTACGAATATCATATGCATTTTATGTCTAATATTTTATTACTTGAATCTGTATTTGTGTACACCATGAATTTTTTTTTTACTTATAAGTATTTTCTAAGTATTTTCTATTATCTATATATATTCACATAGTGTCTGTATCACACTCCTATAAGTCAAATGCAAGTCAAGTTTGAGTAATATTCAGTGGTTGGTTTTGGTAGCTGACCGAGCTTTTATGTAATGATTACATAATAAAAATATGGAATGTTATTCCATATATATAAAAGACTAAAACTAAAGAGGTCAACCAGATTGCTTGCAGGAATGTGATCAGACCAGAGACGCTAAGATGATGTATACCATAAAGTATGTAGGCTAAGTTGACATGCCGTCACTTGTAGTCATTCAATTGCTTATAAACTTTAGTCCAAGCTTTCTGCTTGAGACAACTACCGCGACCTATAATTCAAACAGCCTACGTGATCTATAGTGTGTCTCATTGTATGTATGTTCATATGTTCGAGCTACTGTCTGTTCCTTTATGACTGGTAACCGAGATGGTAGACAAGACAGAAGAGAGTTAGCTATCGTCATTAGAAGACCTGTATCTCTTTACCTAAGCTTTATCATGTAGAGAGAATAGAATTAGCCATCATCATTGGCAGAAGCGATCAAGCTATCGTCATTAGAAGACTTGTACAATCATACCTGATCTTCACCATGTAAATTCAGAGAATATAAGTATTTTTGTACTTCGTGGTTTCTACTAGATCCTCACCGAATCATCATGAGTTTAACACATCGTCGTCATAACCAAAGAAGATAATACGACTTCGTAAGTGATCTACAAACCCCAAGACACTCCATTGAATATGGAAGTGCAATACCAACCGACTTAGCGTAAGATTATCGCAAGTCTAACATTACCTCATAGGGCGCCTTATTATACAAGGCAACAGCCCTAAAATATATATATAATATATATATATATATATATATATATATATATATATATATATATATATATATTTCTTCATTTTTCTTCAATAAACTTGGAGCTCCTCTGCAAAAACTTCCTGAAATGGCAAAATTCCTGATTCATTCATGCTCGATTTCTTTCGTGCCTCAAGTAAACATTTTATTGGCATAATGTATTGTTTCCCTACTCATTTTATAAGTATTTAGACATCCACGATCCACAACTGTGAAAAACGTTTGCATCAAATGGTTCTTTTCTATTGAATAAATGGCGGTAGGGTATTCGGCGTGCAAAATGTAGAAACGTACGTACAATTCCTTCCCTGGAGAAACAAATCCACTGTTATGTAGTGTTACATATATTTAAAGATAAATCTGTATACATAGAGCTTGTGGGAATCCGCTCGAGTCCCCTTTCCAGATTGAAAAGGTGAATCGAACAGGTTCCCGAAAGCTTTCTGTACATGTTTATATTTAGATATATGTACATAAATATAAAACTGTGGTTTTGATTCACCAAGACTCATGCCACTATGAGTGTATATATTTTGATAAATTGCTCCATTGGTAGAGTCATGTAACCATGATACTATACTCGCCTTCCACATTTCAGTCACGTTTTTCTTCTTCATTAATAGAAAAAATTCGTTTTCTTCTTGTTTATGACCTTTGGATATTCTTTACAATAATAAAGAATTATTTTCAGTTTTCTTTCACACATCTCCCTATTCGTTGCCAATATAATGGGAGACGTTTATTATATATATATATATATATATATATATATAGTATATATATATATTTATATATATATATATATATATATATATATATATATATATATATATATATATATATATATATATATATACAAATGTATAATTTTTTCTACGAGTAAGATCTGCCCAAGTAATATATCACCTATTGTTGTTAACTATGCACATAAAGATTTTGTACGGGAAATAAAGTACCTAGGATATTATCTTACTGCTCAAAATTCGGACGATGCCCATGTAGAATATTTCAATAGAGGTCTATGTGCAAGGGGCAATATGATTTCAAGGAACTTTTTTAAATGTAGCGAAGATGTCAAGAAAATGCTTTTTCAGAGTTTTTGTACAAGTTTTTATGGCATATCTTTGGTTGTCAGAGCGAAACAACGAACTATGAATAATCTGAGAGTATGTTACAACGATAGTCTACGAAGACTCTTGGGCATTCCGAGGCATGCAAGCGCATCTGCTCTTTTTGTGGCTTTTGGTCAGCCATCTTTTCAAGAACTGAGACGCAAAACCATAACATGCTACTTGCAAAGGCTGAAGAATTCCGAAAACTGTATTATGAAAAGGGCTGCCCACCCAGTTTACTTGCATAATTCAATTATTTTCAAACACTGGAAAAGCCTCATTTATGCATAGTGCATTTGGTGCGCTCTTTATGCAAGAATATAGTATTTCTTTGTTTTGTTCTGATGCTACATATGTGTGTGCCCTTTTAGTAGGAAGAACCATTTAGTTTCATTATCCACATCTCATTCATATCATAATTTTTCACCTCTCTTTCATAATCATTTCTCATACTTATTTAAAATTTTGTCCTCTTGGAGTGTGGAGAATTTTTATATATGTTTGTGTGTGTATATGTATGTATTTGTCTATGGCCTTTTATGTCCGAAATAAAGTATTTGAATTGAATTGAATTGAATATAAAAATTTTTAATTTTCCCATAGATATTGGTTCAGAAGTAACATCGGAATTCGCCAATTCACATTCAAGCAAATGGTTCACCTACCGGGAACCATTGATAAGTAATTTGTTAACGTTATATAAAATATGCATATATACATATATACAAATGAAGTGAACTAAAATGATACCAAATCTGCATAGTCAGACACTAATGATCAGAACACTGTTTTTCAAATCAGTCTTATCAGTATATTTTTACAAAGAGAATCATGTCAGTGGAATTGTTTCATTGATTTTAGTTTAGACAGTTAGACCTAGCGAGAATGAGTTCCAAGGTTTCTGGATATTGGAAATGCACCTCTATATACAGAGGGAAGTGTCACTTTCATCTGTATATTTGAAACATGCCTTTCTCTACAGTGGGAAGTGTCGCGGTTATCTGTTTTTGAAACATAACTTTGTCCACAGAGGGAGTGACACTTTTGTCTGTATATTTGAAACATACCTTTGTCTACAGAGGGAAGTGTCAATATTTTCTGTATATTGAAAAGTTAGCTTTGCCTACAGAGGGGAATGTCGCTTTTATCTGTATATTTGAAACTTACCTTTATCTACAGAGGGACTTAAGGAAGAAGCTATTCAGTTTTTGCACATTTGTACGAGTCCTGTTCCTTGTCGATAGGAAAAGACATGATGTGCGTTTATTAATGTTCGTTCCTCTTCGTTCCTCGCTCATGTGATCGCATCACAGGCAAAGTCTGTCTGCCCAGTGAGTGACTCTTCCTCGTTGTATTGCTCTCCTGGGATGGCATTGAAGTCAGAGTGCAGGATCTTTGCTGTCGTTTTCGATGGGATCAATCAGAGTAAAAAAAAAAAAAAAAAAAAAAAAAAAAAA
>NC_087224.1:16963083-16990583 GCF_015104395.2 Macrobrachium nipponense | reverse complement strand
ACTATGTGAAAACACCACAGGCCGAGGACATAAAAAAAAAAAAGTATAGCCAATATAGTAGGTGGAACTTTAGGCGTCACACTTGTAAATGTAGGTGATGCCTGACAGAAGGTCTGAAGGTAGTTTATCTTCATCTTTATGGTTTAATTAACAACGCTTGAACAGTACGGTTGTTGGTAAATATTAACTTGGGGTTAATGTGGTTAAAGCTATACTAAAACATATTTTTTTTACTTCTCGTGTAACGTATTTAGAACAAGTATCACTTATATATGGCAGTTTGAAATACATAGTCAGTTTATCAACACCATAACTATTTTGCTACTTATACTAGAGATTTATTTAGGAACCATTATTTTTGAAATATTTTAAAAGAAATTTTACTTCCGAGCCAAATGACTGCCAAGAGCTGCAAAGAGAATTTCCTCTATGTATTAAAGTCTTAATGTTATTTATTTTAAAGTTAAAGAATGTAGCAGTTTGTAAATGTATTCCAGAACCGGTAAAAAGTGGACTTTCTGAAGAAGCTAAAACTTAAGAGCGACTTACTGTTGGCGGTAGTTTTGGTAATGCTTTCATCTAAAACGTTAAGAATATTATTTTCTTCACCTTCCACGGTAAACTGAATACAAGGGTGTTTGTTTACTATTTAAGTAATCATGGAACTGCTGTAAGTGACTTAGATGCCTGAAAACCACAGATGTGTCGTCAACACACCTGTGATAAACGACTGGTTTGAACTCGAGGGGACTATTATCACTCCGCACTCTCTTTGTCCGCCCTCACATCTTACAAAGTACTGAGGCTAGAGGGCTGCAAAAAAAAAAAAAAAAAAAAAAAATTCCAACAAAAAAAAAAAAAAAAAAAAAACCAACACAGACCACCACCGGGCCGTGGCTGAAAGTTTCATGGGGCTCGGCTGGGATTATCAGGGGCGGTGGCTGAGAGTTTCATACAGCATGATGCACTGTACAGAAAACTCGATTGCGCCGAAGAAACTTCGGCAAATGCACATTTTTAAATTTTTTTTTATAGTCCATTATTCAGGATATATATATTCTTCAGAGGACTGTTGTCCACGTATGAATATATCTTATCAAGAACGGGGAACACTTTTACATTTTGCACATTTCAATTTGAAAAAATTCTGAAGTCTTCATACTCCTTTAAAAAGCCCTATATAAGACGCCATCTGTTATCCTTATACAACGCTACTGGTACGGTAGAAAAAGACAGATTATACCAAATCGAACTTCGTCGTAACTTAAAGTTTTATTTCTTATCTCACTATAAGCCCCTTTCACCGTATGATAGATGACCTGTCGAACTTTTATTCAGACACTCCTTCTCACACTGAGGATAATTCTGTTCGCAGGGATCTGGACCCATTTTACCGAGAGAATTTCTCTGCATTTTGGTGTCGATCGCGTTTTGTTGTTGTTGTTGTGGTTATTATTATTATTATTGTTATTATTATTATTATTATTATTATTATTATTATTATTATTATTATTATTATTATTATTATTGGAGAAAAAATCCACTGTTATTTATAATCTTATGAACATTTACTTCAAGATAAATCTGTACAGAGAGCTTTCGAACAGATTCCCGAAAGCTATCTCTAATTATCTTTAAATACATTTACATATACATAACTGTGGATTTCTTTCTCTATGTTAATACTTATGCTCCTATGCGTATTTTTTAATTATTATTAATATTCTTAATAACATAATAGAGCAAAATGACAAATATTAACACATCAACATTCTAACAGACACATGAATGGAAGGACCTTCACATAAGTTATTTTTTCAAGGTCATCAGTGAAACTGTAATTGAAATAACGTTTAATGTAGTAAGATCGACTTCTTGGCTTCGTCAGAACACCAGGGGCATTCATTCTTAGTTTATTATAAGTGTCTCTGAGAATATAAATATGTCATGGCTGGCAGAAGTTGAGAAGTGCAACGGAAAATATTAGTCATATGTGACAAAAGACATTGAATATTAAAAAAATTCATGATTGCTGCCGCACCATTGTCCCATGAGATACAAATTTATATAGAGGTGTTTCAGTGATTATTGCCTATTAGTATGATACTTCCATTGTACAAGGCAGTCTGAAGATGTATGAAATTCCAATGAAAACATTGATCACACTAATTTTTCATGTATAGTTTTACTTTATGTATATGCACAACATTCCCAAAGAGTATCTAAATTCCTTTTAGGAATATGACGGCATCCATCGAGCAGTTAGACTGTTATAAGTTTTCTGAGCTAACCATTCTAAACATTTGAGGAGGTAGGTTCCACTGGATATGTGTCGAGGCGAACACTAAGAAATCTTTTTCTGTTTCTAATATGGCTCTTCATATGGTTTATGGCAAGCAACCACCTTCAGCTTTATATGATAGATATATATATATATATATATATATAGATATATATATATATATATATATATATATATATATTCGATATGCTTAAAAAAATCACAGTGCACGTGACTTCATTACATAAGCGAATACCACAGGAAAATGATAGTCAGAAATCCAAGCGCTTTCGTCTTTACTAAGACATTGTCAAGGACATTCGTTCCTTGACAATGTCTTAGTAAAGACGAAAGCGCTTGGGTTTATGACTATCATTTTCCTGTGGTATTCGCTTATATATATATATTATATTATATATATATTATACTATATATATGTGTGTGTGTGTGTGTATATATATATAATATATATATATATATATATATATATATATATATATATATATATATATATATATATATATATATATAGAGAGAGAGAGAGAGCGCATAATCAATTTCTTTAAAACTGACTTCAAGAATATAAGAGAGAGAAACAGATCGTTCGAATAGCAAAGTTAGAGACGTTAAAATACGATACGATTCCCCAGATAATATTTGTCCCTTCTTTATTTCCCGGTTTTTCTCTGCAGCTGAGCGAATTGCAAAAGGAGGAAAACTCCCGAAATATGAGGAGAACTGGAACACCAAATATTTATTTTAGAATTAAATCATTTTGTCCACTTTGATGCAGATAACTTCCGACGTTTGACGTTAAAAGTGATGTTGGTGGCGCTTAACTAGATGATGTTTATTCAGAAAATTACGCAGAATTTTTAAAGAGAAGTTTACAACGGGAGAAAGGAGTTATTTTTTGGAACCTGGAACGTTTTAGCTGTAGTTGATTTCAACGGCAGTCTTCATCATTTTCATCGGATGTTCAAAATGCATCGAATATGATCCTCGGCAAAGACCTGACATCATATATTTCATTTTCAAAACTGATATGAAATAGACCAGTTATTTATTTATATTTTAATTCTGATAGAAAATACATTGTTGTTAAAAACAAATGAAACTGGGGATCCGTGGTTCAAGATTTGAATATGATTTTGATGATTTCGGCAGTGTGTATATATATATATATATCTCACAAACATTAAGCTACAAATGTGGTTTAATATCCAATTCGCTCTACTTTGTGGTTCAAACCCCCAACAGTATCTACCCACCAACAAGTTTCATTCGACGTTTTAGGCTGTGGTCTGGAACCTGGACTGGAAGTCGTTGGTGGGTACTGTTGGGTGTTCGAATCACTCAAGTACCAAATCATATATCATTTATAAATCCTTTTGAGTGTTATTCTCGAAGTAGCGCGAATTGGATATTAAACGACATTTGTACCTTAATGTTCGTATATAGAATGTCACGGTGATGTGACAAGCATTCATTATATACATCATATATATTAGCGTTCCACCTCGGTGGTCGGGGGTTCGATTCTCGGCCATTCCATTAAGGAGTGAGAGATGTGTATTTATGGTGATAGAAGTTCACTCTCGACGTGGTTCTGAAGTCACGTCAAGCCGTTGGTCCCGTTGCTGAATAACCACAGGTTCCATACAACGTAAAAGCACCATACAAACAAACAAACACACACACCTATGTATGCGTATATGTACGGTTTCCTACACTGAAGGATGGCACCTGAGCAGCATAGTCTTCCAGTATCATTGTTATTCTTCCCTTTATATGTGTAAACAAACATATGTACTACATACATCCATACTTATGAACCAGGTAGCATCTGCTATCGACCCGATGTCGATCCCAGCTTGAACAAAACTGTCTCAGGTCTGGAATGGGAAATTCCGATACCAAAATCATAATGGACTGAGTGTCAACCATCTAGAATTTTATTGGCCGTTGGATGTAGAAGTTTGAGCAACTTTGTTGCTCTCCGAAGCAATTGCGTGGAAGCAACGGGAAAGATAAGCACCAGAGTCCCTCAGAGGAAGTGATTGCGAGTGATTGATAGGAATCTTTTTCTTGAAGGATTGCCAGCGAAGGAAGTTCCCGGAGAGGAGGAGACATGACGGAATACGCTGCATTTCGATCGGGGGGGATTTTTGTTTGTCTTCTTCCTCTGGCGGCATATCTGAAAGTTATTTATTAGTTTTAGACAGTTTTGATATTTTAAGACTCTCTCTCTCTCTCTCTCTCTCTCTCTCTCTCTCTCTCTCTCTCTCTCTCTCTCTCTCTGACGTGGAAGAGAGACAAAAGGGACTGATGGGCGCCTGCCCTATAATTCCATTGTCCCTCTGTTGACCTAAGCTGTGGATTATGTACGTGGTTGTTAGGCGACTAAGTTCAGTATATCTGAGCTTAACCAGACCATTGAGCTGATTAACAGCTCTCCTAGGGCTGGCCCGAACGATTAGATATTTTTACGCGGCTAGGAACCAATTGGTTACTTAGCAACGGGACCTTCAGCTTATTGTGGGATCCGAACCACATCGAGAAATGAATTTCTATCATCAGAAATAAATTCCAGTGATTTCCCTTTGGCAGAACAGGGACTCGAACCCAGACCCTTAGATCGGTAGTCGAGCACGTAACCGACTCGTCCTTACCTTACCTTACCTTACAGACCTCACAGCTCGTTCGGGTTGCCCCGGGTCCATCAGCCTCACGCACCTCTTACGTCCAACGAGGAACTTGTTAGAGGACTGGTTTGGTAGTAAGGTAATGTGGAGAGAAAGAGAGGAGTAGAGAGGAAGAAGACGTGAGTGTTCGTATGACAGTCCCTTTTGTCCAGAAATGTCTGTTTGGGACAGAAATCGTTGAAATATTCAAGCATTGTACAGACTTTCTTATGTGAATTTCTTCTTTATTATAGCTATGTTTTATCCTCAAATAGTTAACTGATTAAGTGATGAATGTGGTAGCCCGAGTTTGCTTCCCGTTGTACCCAATGCAGAACCAGAGGAATTTATTTCTGGTGAATAGAAATACATTTCTCGCTATAATGTGGTCTGGATTCCACAAGAAGCTGTAGGTCCCGTTGCTAAGTAACATATGGTTCCTAGCCACGTAAATAAAAATCTGAGCCTTCGGGCCATCCCTAGGATAGCTGTGGTCTAGTTAAACTAAGACATACTTAACTTCTAAAATCTGTTACGTGTAGTTTGGTGAGAAACAAAACAGATGTGAATTCTCACATGTAAATACAAACGCAGTTCTTTTCAGTGAACCATTACAGTTTTCGTTTACGAATTTCTTCAGTCATAAACTTTCCCTTAAATTAGTCTAGATTATTTTTTCTAAACTGTCATATAGTTAAGCACCGCCAACATCATTTTTGCCGTCAAATGGCGGAAGTGAGTTGCATCAAAGTGGACAAAATGATTTAATTCCAAAATAAACATTTAGCGTTCCAACTCTCCTCATATTTTCGGAGTTTGTGTTCTTTTCCAATTCGGTGGAAAGAAAAAACCCCGAGAGGAAAGAATGGAAAAATCCTCCAAAACAAATGTTCTCTGGAAATCGTATTAGCTTTTTATTGTTAGTAACTTTGTTAATCAAATGCTCCAGACTTTCATTAATTTTTTTTTTTTACTTCCTTTTGTGAAGGTAGGCTGAGCTGAATATTAATTTTCTGCTTTTTGTTACAGTATTTAAGCGACTTATGAGCCGAGGGGTGGAACTGAATAAATATATATATATATATATATATATATATATATATATATATATATATATATATATATATATATGTGTGTGTGTGTGTGTGTGTGTATATATATTGTATATATATATATATATATATATATATAATATATATATATATATTCATTTTATATGCTTAAAGAATTACCATTCTTGCTCATTCTATATTTCAAAAGTATCAAATTTCCTTATTTACATCTTTCTTTAGTTGTCAGATTTTTTAAACTTAATTATATTTTATGGGCTTTTATATATATATATATATATTTGTGTGTGTGTGTGTGTGCTAAATTGCTCCTACACGAGGTTATTCAAAAGATTATATTGGGAAGCAGACCAGCAAGTTTTCCCAAAATAAAAGAAGCAAAAAAAAAAAAAAAAAAAAAAAAAAAATAAATTAAATAAAATAAAAAAATTTACTCTAAGGAAGAAAAAGAAAGTAAAAAAAACAAATTTTGATAATTTTGAATTGTGAGAGAAAAATCATGAGTCTTAAGGCATAAAGAAATTAGAAACAGTGAAAAAGAAAAAAACTGATGAAGTGGAAATACGAAGACTAAAAAAAAAAAAAATACTGGAGAACTTGGTCACATCTGACTTACAGGATTATAACGGCTCCTAAATTGACGTCTCAGTTTCTCCATCCAGGAAGAAGCTGCTTCGATGAAGGTTGGAGTTTTGTCTGGGAGAATTATTCTTTCACTTGCAAAATGTAATATCACATCATGGGGTGTTACATTTCTTTATGATCAAATAAAACCAAAGCTTTATTCATATGAATACTGTTAGTAAACATATACAAAATATATAAGTATTGGTAAAAAACAGGCATGATCCTACCTCCAGCTTACTTGGGGAGCGTGCTAAAATCTACTGTCACATAGCAAGTTGTTTCGCCAACGAAAATTAAAATAGATACGCTATATTTTATTAGAAATAATTGTTCTGTACTGTTTAACATCCACATTATTTATTGTTTATATTTTCACTCCAATAAATAAATCATAAATATCTTAAACTAAAATTCCTGTATTTTTTAATTCAGTGCGGAACACGTTTTTCAGACGTTTTAAGGCTTTTCCATAGACTTTCCTACCCTACCCCCAACAAGAACAAGAACAACTAAAGCAAGAAGATAACGTATCCACACAAATATTCTTAAAATTTCCTTCAGCTCTATAAAACTTAATAGGAACTAGAATTTTCTTTTTCAGTCAGTAAGTTCCTTTATTACCGACACTCTCCTTTCGACTCTTTGAGATCAATAATCTGTATCATTTCCTTTTAACTTAATTTTTACTTATAGTATACAGAAGATTATTAACATTTACACCTAAAACATTTGACATAAAAGAAAGGTTTCTATACATTACAGATTCTCTGTTGACAGAACAATAAAGGATGAAAATAAAGAAACTCACAGAGCGTTCAATGAATAAAAAAAAAACGAAATTTAAAAATGTTACTTATTCTGTATTTTAATTTTTTTATGTATTGGAACCCGAGCAAATTATTTAATATGTGCATGTATTCCAGTGTAAGACCATGTGACTTGTACAGTTTTTATAATTTGAATTTCATTTTCATTTGTTCATCATCACGCGAATGACCTAATTGGTCCCTGCTTTATGAGAGCCGATAGTTAGCTCTGTGGTCTGGTTAAACATGAATTTCATTTCACATGCAGATCTGAATTTATATTAACGATTCTAAAATTGTCAAATCATGGCTGTTGGAAGCTCGCCCTACAACTGAAAAGTCCTTATTTTCAATAGAGGTTTTACATATTCTAGAGTGATTTCTAATTTTAGAAAACTGGGTTTTCCAATTTTGCTGCCCGTCCTATAGCTTACTCCACGGTGAGAATCTATGCGTACCTTCAGAAGCCTCCTGGTGGATCCAATATAAGTTTCTAAATTACATTTAGGACAAGTATAGCTATAAACACACCCGTTAATGATCAAACGACTGTACCTCGCTTAGTCTTTATTTTTTCTCTCCAGTCTTGACATCGAATCTCTTCTTTTTGTTACTCATTTCAATGATTTTTTGTCTAATTTACTTTGCGTTTTTTGTTTTTTTAAGTTGTCCTTTAGTTGTTCCTTTTGATAGTTTGAATTCGTATTCATTGTGTAACTTTCATTTTTAATTTTTAAATTCATAGTTTTCTTGTAATTTGTGTTATCTATTTAGTACATCCCTCGAAAATGCAATGAAGACAATATGAAACGTCGGGAATAAATTGATACCTTTTAGCAAGTCTGTGTGTCCTCTCATGATGTTCCGCTGTGGCCACCGCTGTTTGGATATATATCCGGCTGTGGCCCCACCCCTGTTTATAGTATCTATATATATTATATATATTATGATATTTTAATATAATATGTATATATATGTATCTATATATACATACATATTATATATAATATATATATATATATTATATATATATAATATATATTATATATATATATATATATATATATATATTAACATTTTCGAGGGTTGTACAAAATAGATAACATAAGTCACAAGAAAACTATGAATTTAAAATGTATGAACATGTATGGCTTAGAAACACGACGAGGACAACTAATAGAAACATTCAAAATAATGAAAGGCATAACAAAAGTAGACAGTAACCTATTTACGTTAAACGAAAACCAGACAAGAAATAATAGATGGAAACTAGAACTGAGAGATGCAACACATCTCATTGTGGGAAGTTCTTACATACAAGATAGGTGACATGTGGAATAAACTGCCACCAGAAATTATAAACAGCAACAGAGTCGAAGTTTAGAAGAAAGGTAGACAAAATCATTAGGACACTGTGAATGAACAAGTAAAACCTGCTCCAAGAGATAAGTGAGCACACGATGTCTCCTCCGATGGACTAACAAGTCTGAGATATCCTAATCCTTGTAACTCTCTCTCTCTCTCTCTCTCTCTCTCTCTCTCTCTCTCTCTCTCTCTCTCTCTCTCTCTCTTTGCTATTTGAATGCTTGAAAGCCTTAAAATATGTAAACTTGATTAATCTGTCTATTTATTTATTATTTATTCATGTGTATATTTACTGAACATTTTTTAACTTGATATCTGGATATACATTCCAGACTTCATGTTCATGAACTTGGTCAACTTTTATTTACTCTCTCGAAAACTGTGACCTGGCGATACTCCAATAACGAACATTGACGAAACTCATGAATACAGATTAACTACCAATTACGAAACTCCAACATGTCGAGGCGGCTAACAAATTACGAAAACGTAGAATTCTGGAATGCTGGATATTATGAACATTCAAAATATCGTGAATCAGGAAAGTGGAAAAAATGCTTCGCTCGTAGCAAATTTAAAAGGCTAAAGTGCTAATTAACATACATCTATATATATATATATATATATATATATATATATATATTATATATTATATATATATATATTATACACGTATTTTCAAATGCCCTTCGTGGTATTTGCTTTTACTTGTATATTCTACATAATCATCACGTTCTGTATCTGGAGTTTCGTAATTGGTAGTTAATCGGTATTCATGAGTTTCGTCAATGTTCGATATTGGAGTATCGCCTGGTCATAGTTTTCGAGAGAGTAAATAGAAGGAGGCCAAGTTTAAGAACATGAACTCTGGAATGTATATCCAGATATCAAGTTATAAAATGTTCAGTAAATAGACACATAAAAAATAATAAATAAATAGACAGATTAATCAAGTTTATATATTTTAAGACTCTCAAGCATCCAAATAGCAGAGAGAGAGAGAGAGAGAGAGAGAGAGAGAGTTACAAGGATTAGGATATCTCAAAGACTTGTTAGTCCATCCGAGGAGACATCGTGTGCTCACCTATCTCTTGGAACGGGTTTTACTGTTCATTTATAGTGTTCTAATGATTTTGTCTTGCTTTCTTTTAAACTTCGACACTGTTGCTGTTTATAACTTCTGGTGGCAGTTTATTCCACATGTCACATACCTTGTATGTATAGAACTTCCAACAATGGGATGTGTTGTATCTCTTCAGCTCTGGTTTCAATCCATTATTTCTTGTCTGGTTTTCGTTTAGCGTAAATAGGTTACTGTCTACTTTTGTTATGCCTTTCATTATTTTGAATGTTTCTATTAGTTGTCCTCGTCTTGTTTCTAAGCCATACATGTTCAGGCTCTAGTCATCTTTGGGAACCTACTTGCCTGATGGATGGAGTAACTTTGTGGCTCTTGCTTATACCCCTTCAAATCTGTTTATGTCCTTTCTTAGTGTTGGTGACCAAAACTTTACTGCGTATTCAAGATGAAGTCTAACTATTGATGTGTAGAGCTGCATCACTGTTTCCTTGTTTCTTTATTTGGACTGCTTCTTTATGTATCCCACTAGGTTCTGTGTCTGCTTTTCAGCTTTTATACACTATTTGTGGATTTTAGGTCCTTGGTAATAATAACTCCCAGGGTCCTCTTCTTATTCTACACTATTTATGTCATGCCCAAGCAGTATGTAGTTGTCATGAGTGCTGTTTGTTCCTATTTGTAACACTTTACACTTATCTAATTTAAAAGGTATTTGCCAACTTTTTTACCACTGTCCTATTTTCTTTAGATCATTTCTTAAACTTTCTACTGATTCTGTGTCTGCTGCATTTGCACCAAGTTTGGTATCGTCTGCAAATTTGACTATCCTGTTAGTTAGTCCAATATCAATATCATTAATATAAATAGAAAACAAGAGCGGGCCAAGGACAGAACCCTGATGAACTCCGCATGTCACATCTGCCCATTCTGATTCTTCACCGTTTATTAGGACTCTGTTTTCTATTAGTTAGCCAGTCTTCGATCCAGTCTGCTGTTTCTCCTACAATTCCTAAAGATCTAACTTTTGTCATTAGTTTCTTGTATGGAACTTTGTCAAAGGCCTTGTGGAAATTTAAGTAGAGTATGAATATCTATTGCTCTTCTACTATCGTAAATGCAAAGTATGTCATGGAAAAGCTCTTAAGAGTTTTGATAGGCCGGATTTGTTTTGTCTGAAGCCTTGTTGACTGTTTAACAACAGGTTGTTTCTATCAATGTGATCCACAATTTGATCTGTAATTATGGGTTAAAATTCTTACAAGGGACTGACGTTAGACATATTGGTCTATAATTTCCTGGCTCTTCTCTAGGATTTTTTTTTGTATATAAACTTAAGTGCTTTTGGTTGTTTTGCTGTTTTTTTGTAAAGTTTATGTAGGTGAGGAACTATTTTCTCTTTTAAGTCTTTAATTTATCTTGGATGATTTGAACTTTAGTTTTCTATTTTGTTTTTAAACGTCTTCTTGTGTAAATACTATTTTGTCAAATGGTTCTGCCTCTTCATATTTAGGAGCTGGTTCAGGGATTGAGGTAGTGTCTTCAACTGTGAAAACGATAGTAAAAACTTATTCAATATTTCTGCTTTTTCCAAGTCTGAGTTCACTAGGTTTCTGCCATTTTCTCTTATGGAACCTATGCTATTTTTTATTGGCTTCCTACTATTAACATAAGCGAAGAATTCCTTTGGGTATTCCTTACAAACTGATGCAACTCTCGTATTCTCATTTAGCTTTGCATTTCTTACTAATTTATCCACCATTCTACAGAGTTCTTTATTCCTGCTTGCTTCTTGTGGTGTTGGTTGTGGATTCATTGATTTGTGCAATCTGTCTCTTTCTCTTATTTTATTATTAAAATCTCTTTTGAACCACTTGGGCTGAGGTTGCCATTTGTTAGTATTTTCTTTAGTGGAATATATCTGGAACATTTTTCTGTGTATTCTTCTAGAGAGGCTTCCCAGTAATTGTCTATGTCAGAGTTTTGGTCGTACTCTAGATATTTAACATTCTCCTATAGTTTTCTTAGGTCATCTCGATGGTAGTCTAATCTCTTTAGTATCTTCTTCTCTTTTTCATGTTGAATAATAATGTGAAATGTAATAATTTTATGGTCGCTGTTGCCTAGATTTGCACCTACTGAAAGGTCTAACACTAGGTTTATCCTTTGTTGATAGGACAATGTATGTTATAGTGTCCCAGTGTGCTACATTGAAACCTCCCATTATTATGCAGAGTTTGTTGTTTATCTCTTGTCCTAGTAGTGCATACAGCTCCTCATCTGACATTTGTAGTTGGTGGGGACGTTCTTCCTAAGACTGCTTATATTGATGCCAATTACTTCTTGCTTGGTTGTAATTTTTCACCATTGGAATGAGGTGGTCCTAGACATATAACATAATGCCTCCACCTTTTTATAAGATCTATCTTTTTGGAACAATTTATATCCTTCTATTTGGTACTCTCCTACGAAGTCTCATGTTGCCTCGTACCCATGTTTCTGTGAAACCCATTATGTCTAATTCTTCACTTGATATCAATGCTTTGAAAGGACTACTTTGTTCTGAATAGATTGTGCGTTAATTTATGTCACCCTGAGGGACTTTTTTCTATCTTCTCTTTTGTCCACGGTGGTTTATTCGTTTCCCTTATTTTCACTGTTTCCTGCAGTGCTATTACTAACCAAATTCTGGGAGCTTTCCGACTTCCTCCCTTGAAAGTTCAGTTCAACGAGATGTTTCAAGAGGTTTTCGTCAAGAGGTTTTGCTGCTTCCAAATTCAAATGAGTTCCATCTCTTTTAAATAGTTTTTTATTCCTACAAATCTGTCCCAAAAGTTTAGAAACCTAACACACTTTTCTTGCCCTATTCTCTCCAGTCTGTCATTGATTCCAGTTGCCTTACTGAGGGAGTAGTGGCTTACATTGGTTCTGGGCAGAAGTCCTATAAGAATGCCGCTGTCGGTTTTCTCATGGATGTTTTCTACAACATTCCTCAAGTTGGTTATAAGACCTTTTTTTGTCTGGCCAGTTCTCACATCATTTAGAAATAAGTCGTTTCCTCCTCCCTGCACAATTATTGCACTTTTTCTAATATTCTCTTTGATTTTCTTCCCTGCCAGTGAGAGAGAGAGAGAGAGAGAGAGAGAGAGAGAGAATTTCAGGCATTCAGATATTAGTCAGAGAGAGAATTTCAGGCACATTCAGGTCCATCCGCGATGAGAGAGAGAGAAGAGGAGAAGTGAGTTTTTGAACATTTTTTTTGTTTTTTTTTTGTTTTGGCATGGAAGCGCGAGAGAGAGAGAGAGAGAGAGAGAGAGAGAGAATTTCAAACCCAAATACATTTTTCTTTAGACGCCGAAATAGGTACAAAGCAGAGCTGCAAGATATAACATTTCTGCCATCCACGATTTCTCTCTCTCTCTCGAAAAAAAAAAAAAAAAAAAAAAAAAAAAAAAAAAAAAAAAAAAAAAAATCCATGATTTTTCGTCCAGGGAATCAAAATACAACCCCCTTCCCCCCCCCCCCCCACCCACCACTTCCCTCCTCCCTCCCTCCCGACGGATCATCCATTCAGATGTCGTTGAATCTCCTCTTTCTTTCTTCGACTTTTTTCCACCATTTTGACCAATCGTTTTCGTAGGACCCGGGGGTGGCCAAAGTCCACTTCGGTACTCATCAGGTGCGGAAGTCCACCGGAAGCAGGGGATGGAGAGAGGATAAAAAGGATGGGGGCCAGGGGAAGGAGGGAGGATGATGATGAGGATGAGAGAGAGAGAGAGAGAGAGAGAGAATCACAATCACGAATGAAAAAAAAAAAAAAACAATTTTCTTCAAAAGTAATAAATACTACAATGCACGCATTCACGCCCTGAAATACGCAACTAAACGTATGCTTACGTACGTACGTACTATATGAGAGAGAGAGAGGAGAGAGAGGCTAAAAAAAAATGTTACACGGCGTACGATAAATAATATATAGATGCAAATACTCAGCACTAAAATAAATAGAAATATCTATATATAATTATTATATACATATATATATATATACATTATATATATAATATATATATATATATATAATATACACATAAATATATATGTGTGTGTGTGTGTGTATAATGTAGTGTACATATACTAATTAATTAATCAAATGTCTAAAGTTACGTCGTTATAATCTTAGAATGGGGAGTGTTTTTTCCGTAATTACCTAAATACCCAAATACTCAAGTAACGATCTTTGAAAAGTTAATAACCCTTCGTTCGATGGATATATATATATATATGTATGTATATCAATCAAAGCCTACAAAATGTCCTTTAATATCTAAATTCACTTACCCCCTCCCAAATGATATATTTTCATATATGTACCGAAGGGGAAGGGGTTTTTTTTAATTGATAATAATTTCGTCCCCCCCCATGGGATCGAAACCACCGTGGGAAGTGGCGGGGAACGAAAATCAGGACTCAGTGACGCTATCCAATCAGCCAACAGAGACGCTAATAAGTTCATATCGATTCTGACCTTACAAATCACCCTCGACCTGGGTGCTTTCGTAATTAGAATCGATATGAAACCCCGTCTACCATGTTGGCCAATTCGAGCATTTGACAGCACGTAGCCTTTTGTTATGAATAATTATCACATCGAACCGTGATCCATTTATATATCAATTCAAGCTACAAATGTCCTTTAATATCTAAATTCACTTTACCTCCCAAATGATATTATTTTCATATATGTACCGAAGGGGAATTTTTTAATTGATAATAATTTCGTCCCCCCATGGGATCGAACCACCGTCCAAGTGGACGGGGACGAAATCAGGACAGTCAGTGACGCTATCCAATCAGCCAACAGAGACGCTAATAAGTTCATATCGATTCTGACCTTACAAATCACCCTCGACCTGGGTGCTTTCGTAATTAGAATCGATATGAAACCCCGTCTACCATGTTGGCCAATTCGAGCATTTGACAGCACGTAGCCTTTTGTTATGAATAATTGTCACATCGAACCCGTGATCCATTTATATATCAATTCAAGCTACAAATGTCCTTTATATCTAAATTCACTTTAACCTCCCAAATGATATATTTTCATATATGTACCGAAGGGGGGGGAATTTTTTTAATTGATAATAAATTTCGTCCATAGGGATCGAACCACCGTCCAAGTGGACGGGGACGAAATCAGGACAGTCAGTGACGCTATCCAATCAGCAAGAGAGACGCTAAATAAGTTCATATCGATTCTGACCTTACAAATCACCCTCGACCTGGGTGCTTTCATAATTAGAATCGATATGAAACCCCGTCTACCATGTTGGCCAATTCGAGCATTTGACAGCACGTAGCCTTTTGTTATGAATAACAAAAGCGTCACTGCTGTCCTGATTTTCGTCCCCGTCCACTTGGACGGTGGTTTCGATCCCATGGGGGGACGAAATTAAAATTATCAATTAAAAAAATTCCCCTTCGTACATATATGAAAATATATCATTTGGGAGGTAAAGTGAATTTAGATATTAAAAGGACATTTGTAGGCTTGAATTGATATCTAAATGGTCACGGTTCGATGTGATATTACTTTTCATAAACAAAAGGCTACGTGCTGTCAAATGCTCGAAGTTGGCCAACATGGTAGACGGGGTTTCATATCGATTCTAATTACGAAAGCACCCAGGTCGAGGGTGATTTGTACGGTCAGAATCGATATGAACTTATTAGCGTCTCGTGTTTTGTTCTGATTGGATAGCGTCACTGACTGTCCTGATTTCGTCCCGTCCACTTGGACGGTGGTTCGATCCCATGGGGGACGAAATTATTATCAATTAAAAAAAATTCCCCTTCGGTACATATATGAAAATATATCATTTGGGAGGTAAAGTGAATTTAGATATTAAAGGACATTTGTAGCTTGAATTGATATATAAATGGATCACGGTTTCGATGTGATAAGTATTCATAACAAAAGGCTACGTGCTGTCAAATGCCTCGAATTGGCCAACATGGTAGACGGGGTTTCATATCGATTCTAATTACGAAAGCACCCAGGTCGAGGGTGATTTGTAAGGAGGTCAGAATCGATATGAACTTATTAGCGTCTCTGTGGCTGATTGGATAGCGTCACTGACTGTCATGATTTCGTCCCCGTCACTTGGACGGTGGTTCGATCCCATGGGGGGACGAAATTATTATCAATTAAAAAAATTCCCCAAAAAAATTCGGTACATATATGAAAATATATCATTTGGGAGGTAAAGTGAATTTAGATATTAAAGGACATTTGTAGCTTGAATTGATATATAAATGGATCACGGTTCGATGTGATAATTATTCTATGTATGTATGTATATATATATATATATATATATATATATATATATATATATATATATATATATATATATATATATATATATATATAAGGTATATGCCACGAGGGAAAATAAACAACGGAGTTTCCGCGAGATCTTTCGACGTTCAAACGTCCTTACTTAGTCACAGTTCATCTGGTAAGTAAAGGACGTTTGAACGTCGAAAGATCTTGCGGATACTCCGTTGTTTATTTTCCCTCGTGGCATATACCTTTATTTATGGATTCATCACGTTCCTAACTTTCGTGATTCAGATCATATACATATATATATATATATATATATATAGTATATGTATATATATATATATATATATATATGTGTGTGTGTGTGTGTGTGTGTGTGTGTGTGTGTGTATAAAAACAGTGAACGTTAATGAAAATAATTACTTCAGAAAAGACCCACATCTCATCTGCAAGATTTTCCAGTTTTATTTTTTATTACGACCCTTTATCCTTAGCCGCTGCTCCTCCCACACCACACCCCCCACCCCCTCCCCCTCCCCCTCCCTCCCACCCCACCTCCCGAGAAAAATGCAAATCTAGCAAAAGAAAAACCGGTTTTTGGCAAAAAAAAAAGCGGTGATAACGCAAATGCACAGACGAAAGCAGACACTTAGGGCTGCGATGCTTTGCAAGCATAAAAGTCTCTCTCCCCGCAAAGTAGAATCCAAATTGACCCAATTTGGAGGTGACAACGCAGCTGGAAGGGCCTGGAAAAATAACAGCCTGGAATGACATTGAGAGGTGTAAATGACAAAGGTTCCAACATTTTTGCTTTTGAAAGAATAATGCGAAAAAAAAAAAACTTGGCGTGAAATGTTTTACATTGTGTTATATGTATATATATATATATATATATATATATATATATATATATATAATTTGTGTGTGTATATATATATATATATATATATATCACAAATCACTCAAACAATCATCATAGGAACACACGTAAAGAATAATTCTCTTGTGTTAAAAGCTATTCCTAGATAAAAGTGAATTATCTGGACTAAATTATTATGATATATATATATATATATATATATGTATGCTATGTATAGTAGTGTTATATAGTATATATATATATATATATATATATATATCTATATATATATATATATATTATATAGTATATATATAACTTTTAACACAAGGTATTGTTGATAAGTGACTTCATCCACTTGCATTTGATTCCACTTTTTTTTTTTTTTTTTTGTCAAATTCAGATTGTCCCAGAAGTGAAGCTGACCCTCTCTGTTATGACAGCTGAGAAGAGAGTTTGTAACTTCTGGACATTTTTATATATTTTTGCAACTAATTCACAGAAATGATTCGTTATTGCTGAATTAACTTTATTTTGGCAGTGGATTACGTCCAAAGAGAATTAAATTTTCTTATTTAGTAAGTGAGATCTCTTCTATCCTTTTACCTCCTCTTCTTACTGCTTTCCAATGAGCACCATAGTCTTTGGAAGGTTGAATTTCAAGTCAATGGCCCCTTCGGTGGGTTTGTTCCGTATTAATAGGGCTCTTCATCTAATGAATAATGTTAATAATAATATCGCCATTATACGAATATGAAAGATTTGATTTTGTGCTCTCTCTCTCTCTCTCTCTCTCTCTCTCTCTCTCTCTCTCTCTCTCTCTACTCTCTCTCTCTCTCTCTCTCATTATCTTTTTTGTCCCGGGTCACGTTGAAGAGTTCCTCTCCTGCTTCGTCGGTGAATGGGTAACGGTGCTTCTGTTTGTGTGTCAAATGTACTTTAGCATAATAATTAGAGGCCACTAATCCTCCTTAATAAAAATGAAAGAATAAAAAAGAAAGGACTGAAGCATGTTTCTTCATATCCAGAGTGTCTCATTAGCTTTTAAAAAAAGGAGGTAGGAACGTCTCATTAGCCTTTCAAAAAGGAAGCTGCAGATAACAATCGATAACGGGGGAGGACAGAGATGTGGGAAAGTTCTTATAATAATTTGTTTATTAGTGTTTCCTTATCAGTATTTGGATCTTTCCCAGATAGGGGGGGTTTTAAACCCGGTATGCAGCCACCTTTGCTGTTTGTTTACTTCAAACCTGTTGTGGATGACCGTAGAAACATCAACGAAAAACTGTGAATATCATGATGATAATGACTCCTAAGAAGTGTTAGTCCTAGATAACGACACTAGGAAAGATCCCGATATTTTTTTTATAGGAAACTTGGCATTCTTTTTAATAGAGGGACATAGGTAAGATAAAATAACTGCTAGAAAGTGTTTTGACGTTGTATTTCTTTTGAGATTAATATTTCGAAATTCGAAATCGGTCGATCTGTAGATCTACTCATATACAGTCAAATGGACATCAGTATAAAAAAGGTTTCCGGAAGGAAATTCACATCCGCACTGTTTATTCTGTTCATTAAAGTGGCAGAATCCAAGGACTGCTTCCAGACTAGAGTGCACTAAAGGGCAGCTAGTTCCATGTATCATGATTAGTTACTACTGCAGTGTGGGGTCTGCGGTGGGAGGTTGAAACCAACGTTTTTTGCTGGGTAAAATTTCAAGTTAATGGCTCCTGTGTGGTTGTTCCATGTAAATAGGTTTCTTCTACTGAAATAATAATAATAGTAATGTAACGCACATGTAGCTGACTTAAGGCCAATGCTTGATTTGTCTGTTAGGGCATATTCCACTAGAAGTTCTTTGCAGCTTCTCTTCCTTAGCCCCTAGCTGCAAGCCATTTCATTTCTTTTACTCTACCTCCTTTTATATTCTCTTTCTTCCATCTTGCTGTCCACCCTCTCCTGTCACACCTTTCAAACCTTTAACTATCAATTTCCCTTTCAGCACTGAATGGCCTCATAGGTCTCAGCGCTAGGCCTTTGGCCAAATTAAAAAAAAAAAATTTTTTTTTCCTTTTACTAAAAATCTAAATCATAACTTGCTATTTCGTTATGGTACTTGTACACTTCAGTCACTGACCCCAAATCCAGATACCAACTACCAGTTGGCTACTCTGCCCCCACATCCAGGAATTACCAGTTGGGTACATTGACCTCAAATCTAGGCACTAACTACCAGGTGGATACTCTGACCCCAAATACAGGAATTACCAGCTGGGTACACTGACCCCAAATCCAGGCACTAACTACCAGTTGGGTACACTGATCCCAAATCCAGGAATTTCCATTTGGGTACATTGACCCTAAATCCAGGCACTAACTACCATGTGGATGCTCTGACCCCAAACACAGGAATTACCAGTTGGATACTCTGACCCCAAATCCAGGCATCAACTACCAGTTGGATACTCCGACTCCAAATCCAGGAACTACCGGTTTGGTACTCTGACCCCAAATCCAGTCACTAACTCCCAGCTGGGTCAGCTGTTCTTGGTGATCAGTAAGCGTTAGGAATGCAGCTCGTTGAATACACTACCTTTATCTCACTTCAGTTCCCGCTAGAGTATATGTTTGTGGAAGTGCTGGGAGAGACAGAAAAAGTGACGGAATTTTACGCAGAAGCGATGCTGCTGAAGATGGTGATGATGTATGTCATCATCAGTTACAGAGAAAGATGTAGACATATTTGTTTAAAATGTGCTATTGGTGCATCGCTTATATGAAATCGTATCCGTTTCATACAACGGTTAGATGTTAGCAGCTGGTTAAAACAGTTGTCGGTAATCCTGTATGACGCCAAAAGTAATAATAATTTTATAGCGGTAGCAGATGTTAACCCCGAACATCTCTCTCTTTCTCTGGCGTATAAGACGAGAATCCTTGTTATATAAAGGAAAAGAATGAGAAATGCTGTAGGTCAGCATTGCAAGTTATATGATACTGCAATGACAATACTTTCGAAAGGTAAGCTTTCGTTTGTGGTGATAATTAGGCGAAAATAGATTTCGTAAAAGGTTTCTCGTTGTAACGTACCTGATGTTCGTTGTCCATAGAGAAATTGGTAATGAGAATTTACTATGTAATCAAAATTACTTTTATTTTTTGTAGAGAGGCGAGAAGAAATACTCTGTAAAGGATGCATTTGATATTCGTGACTTCTTGGCCAGTTTTCAGTGTGATTATGTGAACATATTGATAATAATTTGTACAATTTTCAGTTTTAAGAGTGGTAGCCTTTTTGGCTTTCTTCATGTGAACGCGAGTAATTTTGTAGTATCCCTCGTAGGTGGGTAGTGCCGTCAGTGAACCTCATGCGGTGTACTGTAGGCATTACTTAAGGTTCTTTGCAGCGTGCCCTCGGCAACTATCTGCAACCCCTTTCGTTTCTTTTACTGTCCTCCTTACATATTTTTCTTCCATCTTACTTTCCTCCTAACAACTGATTCATAGTGGAACTACGGCGTTTTCCTCCTATGACACCTTTCGAACCTTTGGCTGTCAATTTCAGTTTCAGCGCTGAATAACCTCATAGATCCCTGTGCTTGGCCTTTGGCCTAAATTCTCAATTCAGTTCAATTCCAGAAGCAACAGCAAATGCAACGATTATACGAAAAGTTTGAGCGCCAGTGACGTATCAGGCGCATACGCTAGGAATTCTTAACCTATCAATCAATCGCACAACTTGTAATTTACCCTTCCTGAACACCATTAGCATTTCTGTCTGTCTGTCTGTCTGTCTCTCTCTCTCGGGAATCCTTTGTCTTTCACTCCAATGGCGCTGTTTCTCTCCGTCTCCTCTCTCGGCTTTTTGCTCCCTTCCTCTTCCTCTTCTCTCTCTCTTTTTTTTTATTATTTTTTCGCTCTATCTCCCAAGACACTCTTCTTACATCCTTAAGTTAATGAGTTCTCTCTCTGCTTCTGCTCCCTCCGGTGTCATATTTCTTAACTTGGAGATTCTTTCATTGGTCTCTCTCTCTCTCTCTCTCTCTCTCTCTCTCTCTCTCTCTCTCTCTCTCTCTCTCTGTATTGACTCTTCTTATGTTCATTGTAAACTATCAAATTATACACCACATTATATAGTGTATATTTATAATATATATATGTATATATATATATATATATATATATATATATATATATATATATATATATATATATATATATATATTCTATATATATATATATATTATATATATATATTACATCGAGCTAAAAATGTCCTTTGACATCTAATTCGCTCTACCTCGGAATTAATATATTTTCATATATGTTAACCGAAGGGGAATTTTTTAGTCGAGGTAGAGCGAATTAGATATTAAAGGACATTTGTAGTTCGATGTATGTATATGAATCACGGTAATGTGATATGAGACCCACACACACACACATATATATATATATATATATATATAATACATATGTATATATGTGTGTATTTATGTTATATATACATAAAGCTACAAATATTACTTGATATAGAATTCACTTTGTATTGGTAATGGCTCACGTTTAAGGGGAATCATAATAGAAGAGCGATTCTGTCCTGACCAGGATTCGAACTAAGGACTTTGGTTTAGATACAGTGATAGACGGTCGACTTAAACCGTTCGGCTATCAAGAGATAGACGTTCACTTCGACTCCACTGTACGACGTATTCTTGTTGTTAGGAATGTCGGAATCGACTGTCTGGTCATTTCATCTGAAGCAAAAGCTACGGTTCGAATCCTGGGACGCAGATATATTTAGTGCTTGGGGTTTAAGCTATATCAAGTGATAATTTACATTTTGGCTTATAGACCGGCAGCCCGGACCATTGAGATACAACGAACGAGATACCGAATGTAACCCCTACCGGTAGTTAGGAGTAGACTTGTAAACTGTGAAACTGACCGTCTGCCGAAAATATATGGGTGGCTTACTTAACAAGCACCACTAATTGCTCGTTAGATTTTGGGTCTAGATCCAATATATGAGATACCGGATGAAACTAATATATAATATATCTGCAGACTCTACTGATTATAGAATGACCAGTGACAGACATTTTGAAGGGTGGGTTCCCTGACAGACGCACTAAAAAGGGGGGTTAATTGGATCTAGATCCAACTTAAGAGATACGAGTAAAATTTACAACTACAATAGCACTGCACATCCTAGAATACTGTGGTGGTAATGACAGACGTTTTAGTGGGTGGTTACCCCCTGACAGACGCCCCACAACGAGTGGGGAGGGGGAGGCAGGATCTGCATCCAACATTGGAGATACCAAGTAAAAACAATTTGCTACTACAAATTGCCCCCCACTGCAACATCCTAGAATGCTGTGATGGTTAAATGCCAGAACATTTTAAGTGGGTGGAAAGTTTACCCCCTGACAGACACCCACAAACGAGTGGGGGGAAGGGGGAAGGGGAGGGGGAGACAGGATCTCCATCCAACATCGGAGACACCAAGTAAAATTTGTACTGCAATAGCACTTGCACATCCTAGAATGCTGTGATGGTAATACCAGACATATTAGTGGGTGGTTACCCCCTGACAGACACCCCACAATGAGTGGGGAGGGGGAGGGGGAGACAGGGACTGCATCCAACATTGGAGATACCAAGTAAAATTTGTACTACAATAGCAATTCATATCATAGAATGCTGTGATGGTAATGACAGACATTTTAGTGGGTGGTTTCCCGCTGACAGACACACCCTAACAGGTGGGCAGGGGGAAGGGCAAGCCCTGATAATGAATGTCTAGATTAGTATAGTGGGCTACTATTGACCCGTATTATACATTATCGTGATATGATTTAATAAATATTTTTATCCTTTCTATATCCTTTTGTATTTATCTAACACAGTGTTTCCCAACCTTTGACACTTTGAGGAACCCCACCTGAGACAATTTTCCTCATCCCTAGGAACCCCAATACACACACACACACACACACACGCACGCACACACACACGCACACACACCACACACCTATATATATATATATATATATATATATATATATAATATACATATATATAATATATATATATATATATATATATATATATATATATATATATATATATGTAAGCATTTGCATTAATTACCTTTAGTAAAACAAGAGGGAAAAAATCTCGCGCGATATGTTACGATAAATAAATTATAGGACTACGATTTCTCACGCCATGTTTAACGAAAAATATTTACTTATAAATAAATAATTAAATAAAAACATGAATTCGTACGGAACACCTGGCGATCGTTCCACGGAACCCTAAGGTTCCTTCCACGGAACCCCGGTTGACGATGGCTGATCTAACACAAAATAATTTACTTGTTTCATATAATAATCAGTCATATTATTATTTTGTCAAGCAAGCAACTAACTTCAATATATATAGTAGGGGAGTCCGGGGCTAGTTTGGCTACAGGGGTAATTGTTGCATACTCAACATGACTTTAAGTTTACAATCAGGATGACTGCAATACATATACTGTGTAATTGCCACGTGGTTCCTCAATTACCAGCAAAATTCTATAGAGATAGAACGTAGGAGCTCGAATTTATGAGACAATTCTTTATTTTGATGGTAGTAAGTAAATATTTTAATCTTTCTGTTATTTGCTATAACATCTATACATTCATAAAGATTAGTTTTCAATGATAGCATAGTTTTCCTTATGGTTTAAAGATTTTCCTCATGGTTTAATCGTTTTTGTACCAAATGGTAGGGATGGGCAAGTTGGCTCAAAATAAATGGGGCAAGTTGGCACACGTTATTTGATAGCAATAGTAAGCCTATTTATTTATAATTTACGTTTTGTTTCTGGATTTTTGGAAGGATAATGATATTAGTGTCCTATCATTTCCTCCACATTGTTCTCACAAGTTGCAGCCCCTGGATTTTAGTGTTTATAGACATCTGAAGAAATGTGTTAACAGGACATGTGATTCGTGGATGACTGGTAATCCGGGATCAAGTATGCCCATCTGTGACATTCCTGGTAAAGTTTCCTCGGCTTTACCTCTAGCTGTCACTTATTCTGATGTTTTCAATTGGTTTAGGATTGATGGAATTTCAACTCTGAATTACAGACTATTTCAAGATTTTGATTTTACGGGTGGTTATGTAACAGATTGAGAGATGTCCGAAAAGACACATGGGCTTCAGATCAGTCATCAGCGTGATACAGAGTTTAAGAACTGCTCTTGTTGATCCAGAAGAAAGCTCAGCTGAAGAGAGCCTGTGTTTGGTAAGCCAGGAGAAGTGTGGGTCCAGTGCAGGGCATGTAACATGTGGGAGCATGAAGACTATGACGAGGATTTATTTCACACCTGCCACAATTGCAACTAGATGATGATCTGAAGTAATACTAATGCTTATATTTTATTATTTTATTTTTGGAAAATTCAGAGGGTATTTTTGCTATTGATTTAAATGCAATGTAGTAATTTTTCTTTTAATTTTTATCAATGTGCCAATACCCATAATGTGTGCCAACTTACCCCGTGGGGCAAGTGGCATGGCACGAAAAGTTATTTTTTTTCTAAAGCTTATTGTTATCTTATGTTGAAAGCAAACAACAATTATTTTGCTCTATGATAAAGACGAATGTTAATATTTTTCAGTGGCGGTAAGAATTTTGCAACAAGTTTGTTTTATATTCGCAATGACCAAAATTGTAAAAGTGTGCCAACTAGCCCCGGTTCTCCCCTACTCGCTTTAGCTTTGTTTACGATATGAAAATTAATGTAGCGGTGGTTGGAAGACTGACACTATAAAGTAGCATATAAGTTCTTATCATTATTAGAGTTATTGCTGTAAAATGTTTATGTACATAACATTTGTTAAATAGAGTTGCGCACCCATTAAATAGATAGTAATACATATGTAATATATACGCTATAGTCAGGGTACAGATCATAATAATTGTGCTACAGCCTACTCGGTTTGTTTTATCGAAGCAGGACTACCTTCTTTTGGTTTCAACTGACTTTCATGCTAATGAAATCATGGATACATTTTTGTATTATCAGTTTTATGAATGAATATTGTTGTTACTATAGTCGATTTTTTTTTTTTTTTCGGCTGGCGTAAAATTCGTCGACATAATACACCTGGCTGAGGAAGGACACAGAGGATCTCTGTTTTTTGAAACTAATTCTCTACGCACCAAGTTATTTCGAACATTTCCATTCTCTCAAGAAGATTATGAATAAATACAAGAGCAAACTAGACAAAAAAAAAAATAATCACCTTGCAAGAGAAATGAAAAATTAGTGCGATTGTCAATTTTTTCTATCGTTAATGTTTAATGAGTCAGTGTTTAGCGAATTGTTAGGGTTTAGTGAGTATGCGTTTCGTGAATGTTTATGAGTAAGTGTTTGATGAATGTTTAGGGTTTAGTGACTGTTTAATGTGTCAGTATTCAGTGAATGTTTACTGAGTCTTTAGGGTTTAGTGAATGTTTTGTGAATGTTATTGAATGTTTATTGTGTAAGTATTCAGTGAATGTTTTGTCTTAAGGGTTTTAGTAAATGTTTTGTGAATGTTAAGTGAACGTTTAGTGAACATCTTGTGAATGGTAGTGTTTAGTGAATATTTAGTGTGTAAGTATTCAGTGAGTGTTTAGGGTTTTAGTGAAAGTTTTGCGAATTTTAAGTGAGCGTTTAGTGAATGTCTTGTGAATGTTAGTGTTTGGCAAATTTTTAGTATGTAAGCGTTTATTAAGTTTTTAATGAGTGGATGTTCATTCACTGTTTAGTATTTAATAAGTATTTAGGGTTTGGTAAGCATTTAGTATTTAATGAGTCTTTGGGGTTTAGTGAATGTTTAGTGTTTAATTAATGTTTAGTGAGTGTTTAGTGAATGTTTACTGAGTGTTTGGGGTATAATGAATATTTAGTAAATTTAGTATTTCAAGTGTTTAGTGAGCATTTAGTGTATAGTGAGTGCCTAGTGAGTGTTGGGTATTCAGAGTGTTATTGAGAGTGTGTGTGAGTGTATGTTAAGTGTGTGTGTGTGTGTGTGTATAGTGAATGTATGCAAGTGTGAGTGCTTACTGAGTAAGTGCATTGTGAGTGTTGGTGGTTAGTGATTGTACATTACTGTTTAGTTAGTGCTTCGCTACCATATGCAAAGAAAGTCCTGTATTTACACAGGAACCATTTATGATTGACACTGCTTAGATCCAAGAGCAGATGCTAAGACCTGACCACAATGGTTGGAGTGCTTAGGTGTGTTTTCGTAAGGTAATTTTTCTCTGTGAAATTGGGTCGAATAATAATAATAATAATAATAAAGAAGTCACTCTCGGCAGGGAGATCGCTACTCCAGTGATTGACGCCCTATGCCTTGCACACAGCTGACATATTTGCACATTCGGTTGTCAAATTTTTATGACTGTTGGAGACGCATTATAAATCATATTAACAATGGTAAATGCATTGAACAAACGTGAGGATATAATATGATGTTAGTGCCTGTCTACTGGATATAATGAACAAAAAAGGAAAAAAATATTTCCAGGGAGAAAATTAGCCGAATAATGGTCGTCAAAGCCAGCATCGATAGAATGTATTGAAACACATTACATAGGCTGCCTGTGGTGCGTGCCGGCGGGAAGTTAAGAGACAAACGCACTCGGCTGGCTTTAAACATCAAATTGTGTATCATTTTTATTTAAGTTTAGATTTTCTTCCCTGAATATATATGGTACCTGATACTTGGTGATAGTGTACAAATAAATTTGAGTGAGGCCGCCGAAAATAAGTGGACTATTAGATAACTGACATGATATTTATAGGGCCAACTTAATTTGGGAGTCAGGAGCTCCAATTTGTATGATCGTCAAACTTTCGGGAGGGGGAAATAAAATGGGGGGAAATGTTTTAATCTTTATAGTTAGCTTATCCTGAACAATTCATCCACATTTCCGTTTCCAGTAATTATTTGTGTTGTGATACATCATCTCTTTGTGAATGTGCGGGTGTTAAAACGGCTCTTGATGATGGGACTTTGGTCTTAATATCAATCGAATTCCCATATCCGATAAAAATTTCATTTCATCCACACGAAACCAACAGCAACTAAAGACAATTCATTTATGGTAAGACACGTTGGGCTACGAAACCTCGACATGGCTGCAGTGTCCTAACTATAGGCAAGAAAAGAAAATGACCAAAGACGCTATTAAAGCGAGAATATCTTATACATTTCTTTTTTTAGAGGAACTGAGAGTGGCATCATATGACTGGTTTAATTATTGGCACAATATGACTGGTTTAATTATTCAAAAATGGGTCAGCACACTTGCAGCTGTTGCCAA
>NC_087224.1:16940583-16958083 GCF_015104395.2 Macrobrachium nipponense | reverse complement strand
ACAATACCACTGAAGTAACGGCAAATCTGTCACAGGGCCAGTAAGGCATCGATGACCTTCGTTGTTGTGACACAAGGTTTGTAAGTCGAATCAATGAGACAGTTATAGCAGTGGTTCGACACTGATGCCCCACAGTACAGCAATTAACAATGATTAATGCAGGATGTGGAGGCGCTCAGGTTGATGGAGAACAATAGAAATCCTCTGATGGCCTAAACCAAGACAATACTTTTTCAGCTTCCCATTTTATTAGCCTCGCTTATATTGCTTCTTATATCTTCCAGTTTCCAAACTTAATAAAGAATGTGGTCATTTACTTTAGATAAGTCATATCACATTACCGTGATTCATATACATATATCGAGTTACAAATGTCCTTTAATATCTAATTCACTCTACCTCGGAATTAATATATATTCATATATGTTTAACCGAAGGGGAATTTTCTAGACGATAATAGAATTGCCGGCCGACGGGCACGAACCATCGACATCTTCAATTCCAGGACTGGCAGTGAAGCCTTAGCCTACCCCGCCACCGCAAGAGGATATAAGTTTATGCCGTCTCCCACCTCAAATACCTGTCGCACTTCAGGTATTTGTAGATATGTAGACACAGAATGAAATTTACGTGGCTTTCTGGAGAGAAAGTCATAGATCCTAGATACTTATGTAAGGCTCTTAAAAAGGATATTATTACACTGTCGAAAATACCACAGAGAAGGAAATATGCCTTAAACCGTGGAAAGCAAAAACTACTACATTCTGTAACAGGCAAAACATCACGTAAGTGCCCAAAAATAGTTTGTTTACCCATCATTATCTTTTTACTGGCACTTTCGATTATTCAGTATTTAATATGCTGCCACAAAAAAGGAAATTTGGTGAAAAGTGGTTCAAGGGGACAGGTGCCAGAATGAAGTACTTCGATCTCGCTGTGAAACGTAAGCCCCCTTTGTCCCTGTGGTTAATTAACTGTTTTCTATTGCACAGTATGTAAAGAATATTGTATGCATTGGTTATAAAATTTGCGGATTTCAATTTGACCAACAAGTAAAAGGAAACTGGTATTCCTTATACTGTAGAATGATTTCCAAATCATTATCATAAATTTAGAAAAGTTATAAGGGTCCTCTCACAATTGAAATGAATCCATTCTCTTGTTTACTAATCTTATATTTTCTGTAAACATTTGGACATTTCTTCTAAATTTTAAGTGAATTAACATTTAAGATAGCACTTACCACCTGATTAACTTCTTGGATAAAGTTTTATTGAAGTTACTTCCACAGATCTTTTATCAATGTGTGAAATCTTACATCTTAATATTTTGATGAGTGTTCAGAAATTCCAGTACTTGTACTCTCAATGCCTAATTAGTTGAGTAAGGGATCTGCTATTTAGAAATATGGAATACCTGAACCAAAATGTGAAGAATTGTCATTTCAGTACTTAACCAAAGGGGGAAGGAACAGTAATTGTATGAAGACCTACAAAATGTACAATAGTGATTTTAACAATTTTGTATCAAAAGGTTTGTGGAATATGAATCAAAGGTGTTGGGGGAATCATTATAAGGCTGGAACCATAGGGCAGAGACTGTGATTTCGTCCAAAGGATGAGACATGACCCAAAAGTTGGTTAACTTTGGTATTTTGACTTAATTTTTAGAATGTGGAGATTTAATGTTAGATCATATCACTGTCAAGAGGTTGGGAACATGAGAGTATGAGATGAACCATAGGATATGGCATTGTGATGTGGTCTCAAAGTTTGGATCATGGAGTGGGAAGTGTTTCCGAGACTTGATTCAAAGGTCAGAGAAATTGTGATTTAAACACTTCATCAAAATCATTTGGAGTAAAATTTTATGAGTAAACTTTTATGACCTGGGAATGGTAATTTTGATACTAAAGCATTTCACTGAATACTGGATATCTGACTCAGTGTTCAGAGAACAGTCACCCACTGATTTGAAGACTTGTCTCAGAGGCTGATGTTATATTTATTTTTGAGCAAAGTGGATTGTTGATGCACCTTTGAGATTCAGAGATTTTGGGTTTGCTTTGATTTCAATGGGTAAAATTAATTTGGGTTCAAAGTTAGCTAATTAGGGGAATCAGAGCTCGAATTAAAGATTGAATTATTATTGCTATGCTATCTCAAGCTAAGTCAATCATATAGTTAATGCATTGAATGTGCGATGGCAGTGACCAGTTTCTCAGTACTTGACTGAATTGGTGTATATGTCAATTGTTTTCTGTTAATCAGGGACTTGTTTATTTACTGTGTATTTACATGATTCCATGTCCTTTACCTTCTTAAATATGATTCCATTTCCTTTATCTTCTTAAATAGCGGTTTTGTAGGGAATTTTGGTAACTGAATATCTTGAGTCAACTCGAACCATTCCTAAGGCAGAGAGACAATCTCATAGCTTCTTTCACAAAATTCCTTCACGTCAAAATTCTGTGCTCTAGCTAAAGTCGAGTTTTCATGCAAAGCCACTGAGTGACACCCACGAGTACTGTTGATATGTCAAATTTAGGTTTCTTTAGAAAAAGAAGGGACAAATATACCCCACCAATCAGATAATGAAGACTGGAACTATAATATTGAGGTCTGAATGTTTTAACTACTTTTCTACATTACCGACGGTTTTTCATAAGAAATGTGTATTTGTATGGAATGATTAGCTACATGGCAAACAGAACATGCCCTTGTCTAATCTGGCTGAACGCGCCACACTCGGCTACCCATCAGGTACGTTTCAAAGCTTAGGTTAACAAAGGCTAAATCAAATGTTTAAGGAGACGAACTGAACTCAAATATTGGGGCGTTCGCCCCTCCCACCCCACCCCCATTCCACCAACTTGACCTCGGAGAGGTTGGAAGAATTTGTTGATGTTTGTGGGCGTTTTAACAACGATTTTTTAAGTCTCAATCCTGGATGATTTTTACCGTGAAAAATGTATCGAGGAAGATCTTTCAGTCGTAATAATAGATTATTATTATTATTATTATTATTATTATTATTATTATTATTATTATTATTGTTGTTCAGAAGATGAATCTTATTATTATTCCATTATTATCATTCAGTAGACAAAATATTATTATTAGTATTATTATTCAGAAGATGAAACCTATTGTTATTATTATTATGATTATTATTGAAAGGTTAAGCCTGTTGACATTATTATCATTATTGTTATTATTACATTCAGAGGAGAAACCTATTTATAAAGAACAAACTCACCAAAGGGGCCATTGACTTGCAATTCAAACTTCCAAAGAAAATGGTGCTCATCAGTGATGCCGTTTTTTCTTCACAACATTGGCTTTCATCAGTGTTACCATAGGCATTTCATCTGATTTTTTTTACTTTATTTATGATTTAATGGTTAGAATGCGTATTTTCCAATGTAGAATTATTTTCCGTGATGTTAGAAAACTACACGTCAATAGCTTAATAAAAAGTATTTTCGACGAAGAAAAATAAAGGATTTCAATAAAATCCATTTGTATAAATAAGCAGGATATGTTTTATATCTTTATTTTCATAATAAAACATAAAAAGGCAAAGTGAAGAATTTTTTTCTTCACTGCCGTGGCCTGTGGTCGGAAAAGCCACGGAGGGTTGCCAGATATTACCAGAAAGCCACACTAATAGACGAAATTCCTCAAAACGGCAACCCTGGTGCTCATTAGGAAGAAGTAAGAGGAGGTAAAGAGAAATACAGAACGAAGAGACCCCCACATATTAAAAAAGAATACAAAAAATTAGCATTATAAACAAATAGGTAAAAGCATATTAAAATACCAGGAACATAGTAATAGATAGTAACGCATTGCGCCTTCGCTCAAACGACTGAAGTTGCAGTAGAAATAATAATCAATATAGTTTACCGAGGCAGCACATCCAAACCTGGAAGTATGATTTGGAATCCATGATTCCAGCAGGACGACGGGCGAAAAATACTGGTGATCAAATACTGTGGTATCCGAAGTTCCAAACAATTAAGTATGATGAGGTCGGTATTTATCTACAAACACTGCATAGATTAAAGCGATCACTTTGGCTTATATTACCCTACGATAACGTTATCACTATCGTGTAAAAAATATATATATATATATATCGCCGCCGATCTCTTCTTATAATGACACAGGTATTATCCTTCACGTTGATGATATTGGTGTTATTAACACGCCATGATGAAATGGGGCTGAGTGTTCAAAGATGCACAGATATTCATAACACGTACGAATTTTTTTGTCTAATAACCCTCAGTGTATATAAATCTGATACAGCCGATGATGAGGTTTGTTTTTCGTTATTTTTTTTTCTTTGATTCGGTTTGCATTATTCCAAACGAGCTCTTTGGATGATGGTATGGTTAAAATTTAGTCATTAATTCGCGAAACAGGCCATTCTGCATTGTAACCTGCAGTATGCTGCATCTTTGGTTTAGTTAGGACCCAGAATTCTTCCTCCCCTCAGATTTATTATTATTATTATTATTATTATTATTATTATTATTATTATTATTATTATTATTATTATTATTATTATGGAAAAACTCTCTATCGCGAGAGTATATATAATGTTCTAAAGGATCCACAATAATGCAAAATGTTAAGAGTCCGTGTATAATTTTTACGATCTTTACAAAAAGCTTTCGAACCATTCCCTGAGTTCATCTTCAGTCCAAGATGAACCCAGGGAAGGGTTCGAAAGCTTTTTGTAAAGTCTTTGAAATTATACACGGACTCTTAACACTTTGTATTATTGTGGACCCTTTAGAACATTATTATTATTATTATTATTATTATTATTATTATTATTATTATTATTATTATTATTATTGTTATCATTATTATTACTATATTCAAAGACAACTCATAATCAGATGAGTCGGTAAAATGGGAAAGTAAATCCACAGTAGTATGCCTGTTTGATTTTGTTATTTAAAATATATACATCAGAAAGCTTTCGATGACCTGCATGGTCCTCCTTGTCAAACTGACTATAATTACAAAAAGTAGCTACATAACAACTTTGTTTTTGACTTATGTTTACAAATAGCTTGTTGTTTGAAGATGGGTAACTAGTTGGCTCTTTATTTTATCCCTTCACTCTTTAAAGGCAAACCAGCTAATCGCCTTGATCTTCTAAGTGTCGGTTCGTCTCTCTCTCTCTCTCTCTCTCTCTCTCTCCCCGTTACCTGAACGAGAGAAGATGAGGCAGCGGTATTATCATAGGTGGCTAGATTATTGGTGTTGTTATTATGCAAACTTTCCTTATTAAAATCTCTTATAAAATGACTACAAATTATTTCATCTTTACTCTTGAAAATTATACATTTGACTCCTTCCAGTTTATGGGATGATCTTCATTTGAACTATGTGAGACTAGTGCATTATTCTCAGCATGCAAAAAATAGGCTCTTATGTGTTCATTGATTCTGATTGGTAGTCCACTTCCACTCTCTCCGTAATATCTCTAATCGCAGTCCAATCAAGGTATTTCATAGACACCAATTTCTTTGTCAATGTTTTGGCTGCAATGGACAACCGATCAAGTGATTCCAGAGCCGAACCGCCACTTAGAAGATCTAGGCGATTAGCTGGCATGCCTTTAGAGAATGAAGGGGTAACATGAAGAGCCAACTAGTTACCCATCATCAAACAACCTATTTGTAAACAGAATTCAAAAAACAAAATTTTGATGTAGCCACTTTTTGTAATTATAGTCAGATTGACAAGGAGGACCGTGCAGGTCATCGAAAACTTTCTGCTTTACATATTTTCAATAACATAATCAAACAGGCATACTACTGTGGATTTACTTTCCCATTATCATTATATTAATATATATATATTATATATATATATATATATATATATATATATATATATATATATGATATATATATATATACTATATCTATATATATATATATATACATACATACATACATACATACATACATACATACATACAAGCCCACCAAAGGGCCACTGACTTGAAATTCAAGCTTCCAAAGAATCGGTGCTCATTAGGAAGAAGCAAGAGGAAGCAAAGGGAAATACAGAAAGAAGAGATACCACTAATTTAAAAAAATTAATGATAACCAGATAAAAATGTATTAAAATGTAGGGAGAAAATGTATTAGGATAGTAATGCATTGCATTCCAACTGCACGACATCCTCTGGGAGGTAGACCTCATCGAGTCCGCCAGGTTACCACCTCTCACAATTATTCTGCAAAAATTTGTAAACCGCAGAGGACACAGTTCGGCGAAATGTTTCTTTCATCCCACTGTCAGGCTATGGAATTTGGGGCAAAATTGTTGTTTCCTTCTTTTCCTGTTATTGTTTTCTTTCCGCTTGTGCTGGAAAGGGAGCAAAGTTCCTTTACGTTTGTCCTCTCATTTCATCGATGCAAAAACCAGTATACAAAACCTCGGGTCCGGAATGAAATGGAATATAGAATTGAGGCCAAAGTTAAGTATATCTTAGTTTTACCAGACCACTGAGCTGATTAACAGCTCTCCTAGGGCTGGCCCGAAGGATTAGATATATTTTTACGTGGCTAGGAACCAATTGGTCACCTAGCAACGGGACGTACAGCTTATTGTGGGATCCGAACCACACTATATCGAGAAATGAATTTCTATCACCAGAAATAAATTTCTCTGATTCCGCGTTGCCCGAGACGGGAATCGAACCTCAGACCACAGGATTGGCAGCCCAGCTCGAAAACCACTCGGCCAATGAGGAACTAGAATTGAGGCCAAAGGCCAAGTGCTGGAACCTATGAGGTCATTCAAGGTAGAAAGATTTTAAGTGTGTAACAGGAGGAAAAACCTTGCAATTATACCGTGAAACAATAGTTAGGAGAGTGTGGAGAGTAAGATGGAAGAAAGCGAATATGAACGGAGGTACAGTAAAAGGAATGAAAGGAGTTGCACTAGGGGCCGATGGCACGCTGCAGAGAACCTTAAGTATAATACCTACGGTACGCCTCGTGGGGTGCACTGGCGGCACAACCCCCTCACAAGGGCCCCGTTTGAAAACTCCACATCCTTTTGCGAAACATCATCAGCAGAGGTTTGAGGGGGACAACTTTACATATTATCATCTGCAAATATCGGTGCTTATTTTTGATTGCTCCTCTGTCTCATCCATCGTCTCCTTCATCATCATCTCCTCTCTGACGTATCATTAAAGATCCCTCTCGGTCATTAAGCTGTTTTCTCTCGCACTAATGTTGTACGATTTCTTCCCCTCGTGAGACGTCCCCTTATTTCTCCGATGCTCGTCAGGCATAAAAAACGATTATCTTCATATCTCGTCTCGTGATCTCAGTTCCGTGTGATCTCCGTTCCTGTTTCGACTTCTTCCTCTCGTTCTGATTTCTCTCATATTAGCAATGGCGACTTTTATTCTGCGTACTCGTCGTCCTTCATTTCTCTCTCTCTCTCTCTCTCTCTCTCTCTCTCTCTCTCTCTCTCTCTCTCATATCCTCACAGAAATCTCTAAACTCTTTCCTTCAACTTCCTCTCATCTTCTTTCATGTCTTCTTCTCGACCCTTGTTTCTTTTCTTTCCCCTCTTTCATTTGCTCTCTCTCTCTCTCTCTCTCTCTCTCTCTCTCTCTCTCTCTCTCTCTCTCTCTCTCTCACGGTTCTTTCTCTTATCTTTGCCTTTCTCCGTCCTCTACAATTTGTTATCTTTTCTTGCATTTGGCAGATATAATTTGTTCAGTTTGCTAAACATCTCCTTCAAACAGTGCTCTCTCTCTCTCTCTCTCTCTCTCTCTCTCTATATATATATATATATATATATATATATATATATATATATATATATATATTTCTCTCTCTTTGTGTATGTGCGTGCGTGTCTCCCCCATCCTTCTCTCCTCCTCCTCCTGCCTCCTTCCTCCTCCTCTCTCTCCCCTCCCCCCCCCCTCCCCCCCCCCCCCCCCCCCCCCCCCCCCCCCCTCCTCCGTTCAGAAGATCGTGTAGCTCATTTTTCCGAGGCAACGTTCCGTGAAATTAGAAAGACGAAACTTTTAATGAAACTCCGTGAAAGGAAGACTTCGTTGCAAATTTCCTCAAATGAACGCGATCGGGAGAAAACTTCTTGAACCTCTTCTCGTTTATTCGAACCTTTATCTGTTCTTGATGCGGGGTTGGGGGGGATGTGCATGATAGGGGAGGGCCAACGCATGTAGGGAGATGGGGGTGGGGCGGGTTAGTAAGCCCAGCCACTTTCCACCCCTCGGTCTTTAGTGTATTTTGTTTTTGTTTACATCGACGCGAGTCGCTTCCGTTCTTCTTCTTCTTCTTGGTTTTCTTCAGAGCTCGCTTCCTCTTTCTCTTTTTCTCTCTCTCTCTCTCTCTCTGTCATGCCTGTCGATTCAGGTCCTGAAAACAAGGATTGCAGGACTCTCTCTCTCTCTCTCTCTCTCTCTGTATTGACTCACTTTTTCAAGGAAATTTTATTTTCCGGAGAGGCGGCGGGAGAGAAAAATGACCCCATCCGACAAAGTTCTAAGTAGTTTGCCGGTAGAATTTTTTTTTTCGTCATCTTTTATTTTTAATAAGACGACCTCCCAGTGACATCAAACTATCAACTTACATCAATATTCACTGCCTTTAATAATAGGTCGCAGCGAGAGAGAGAGAGAGAGAGAGAGAGAGAGAGAGAGAGAGAGAGAGAGAGAGAGAGCAAACTGAATTCCTTGATAATAATATTTGAAGTTTTCAAATAAATCTCCATAAAGTTTCTAATTCTTTTAACAGGCAAAATCAGCCCCATCCCTTTTCACAATATTTAGAGAATGAGTAAATAATGCTCCCTTATGGGTGTTTGTCTAATTATCTGTTTTAAATACGCTTGAGGATGATGTTGATAATAAATGCAATATTTCGACAATAGAGTATTCCATTTGCACATCATAACTACTACATTCCAACCGGTTACTATATTTAGAGGAAGGTAAAACCATCTCATTTCACTGAATATTATCTCCGCGTTTGTTTTTAACAGCTTCTTTGTCTCGTTCGTCGTCTCCGTCGTCAACTTCCTCTGACGCTTCATTAAAGTTCCCTCTCCGGCGATTCAGATGTTTTCTCGCGTACTAATGGCACACCATTTCTTCCCCTCCTGGAAGGAACCTTCCCTCATTTCTTCAATACTCGTCACGCATAAGAAAGTGGCTCTCTTTAGATCTCTGTTCTGTGATCGTCATTGCATCGACTCCATCTTGTATATAAATACTATGATTTTCTGAATTCATTCACGAACAGAATAAATTAATTACAGAACTAATGAGCCAGAGAAGATTAACATATATACTTATGTTTGTATACACGCATAGATACTTACACACACACACAATAACCTTTACTTTCGATGTGCTATTCACACATGGCGTCCTTCTTAGTTGCATAGTACAATTTGACCTTGACCTCGCTGGGCAAATGTATCCATCAGTGGATTATACCTCCCAGATAGGAAGCCTCTGTCAGATCTCGTGCAGTTCAAAGGTTGTGGCTGAATGGGAGAAAACTGAACCTCGACAGACAGACAGACAGAGAGGGCCATGGAAATGTGCACACATTTCGACAATGTGAGAAAGATCAAAGGAAATGGGTTGAAAGAGGAGGAGGAGAAAGTGGAAAGGGAGGAGGAGGAGAAAGGGGAAAGGGGGAAGGAGGAGGAGGAGGAAGTGGAAGGGGGAAGGAGGAAGAGCAGGAGGAGGAGGAGGAGGAGGATCCAGGCAAACCTGAGGACCGAAGAGACACTGCAACTTATTTTTTCTGACAGTAGGCCTTTCACTTTAAACTGTAGACACAGCCCATCTACGAGGTAAATAGGGCGAAAAGGTCTGAAAATTGATCTTTATAGCCAGAGGATTCACGTATGTCGTTTCTTACCAAGTATTTTTAATGAATGGTGAAACAAGTAGGGATAATGAATTGAGAATGGGTAAAATAAGTATGCAAGAATTTCATCATACACTGGATATAAAACAAAGAGAAGCCAAAGTGGATTTTCAAAACCACATTCACCAGGTGGGCCAAATGGAGAACGATATTAGTCCCTCCTAAAATAAAGAGATATAAATGTACCCATGATCCAGCATTTAAAGAATCTTTGTGTTGTTTGTTTCTCTTGTCAAAGGATGTATCCCAATATATCTCACAGGGACTTATATATTCGTCACATATATGCATGCGACTTCTTACCTTCGCAAAGATTAAGCCACAAATATTGTTAATCATTCAATGCACTACGCCCTTGGATCGAGGGGGATTTCTAATTGCTGACAGCCTCGTCCTCGACATGATTTGAACTATTGCCTGCTTCAGAAACTCTCGCAGTGACTTTAACTGGGTGGCTATCAAGAGCGTTGACATTGTCACTTGTGTACACATGTCCCGTCGAATTTCAGTCCACCTCCACCATGAAAGGTGATTGGTAATTTTGTCACATGTTCCTAATTATAGATTTATTAGAAACACACACACACACACACACACACACACACACAACACACACACACACACACACACACACAATATATAATATATATATATATATATAGATATATATATATATGTATATGTATATATATGTATGTATGTATGAATGTATGTGTGTGTACTGTACATGTTGTGTGTGGTATGATATATATATATATATATAAAATATATATATATATATATATATATATATATATTTATATATATATATTGTTACTTATTTGGTGGTCTTTGGCTAGATGTAATGAATATTGATTGAGAGCTTGCCCAGAACCAAATATGTAAGCAAATGTAACAAAAGAGAGAATTGATCTTCTGATTACATTTAAAACAAAGGAGAGGGATGCCTGGAAAGCCAGTAAATTATATTAAATTACTTTATTTCACACAGTTCAAACAAGTAGAACAAATCCCGGCTGGTATGCAATACAGCAAAATAAGAGCAATAATTATCTTTCAATAAAGTTTACGGTTAAGTAATAAAGTAGAATGAGATCTTGTTAGTATGCAATCCAGCAAAATAAGTGTAGCAAGTATCTTGCAACAACATTTACAGTTAACTGGCTTTCACTATGCAATAGATTGTTTTACACAATGGTAACGCATAGTAGAACTTGTTACTCATAATTATCTGGTTTCTGTGGCTCTCACTTTCAGAAGCCTGGCTTGCTTGTAACAAGTGTGAGTTAATTATCTTCAAAAGCAACTTCTCACAGGAGTGATAGCTGACAGAGTGCAAGGGACAAGATAACATGTCTGCTAATAGATTTCCCAGATTGGAGTTTGTGCATTGAAGACTCACTTGTGGTGAGTTATCGCAATGGAAGGATGATTTACTCTGCCACTGAGCTAAGGATTAATTCATCAATTCAATTCAATTCAAATGGGGAACACACACGTTAGTAGGGAAACAAGGGATTTTATTTTGGGAGAGGAAACCTTGAACAGGAAATGAGAGTTATGGAGAGAGAAACAGAAACTGGCACGTATTGTTAATTTCAGACTTATTAGGAAATTCAATATTGCAGTGTGCACTACTGCAAGTTAACTTGATTCAAAGTGCCTTCTGTTAACAACATAAGGGCGACTTGGAGCCCAGGTCTCTGGTGATCCCATAGTGCTTGTGACTGTACCAGAATTGAAGGCTAAGGCATGGAAATTGGGACAAAGTAGGCAAGGGTGTTGCTTGAAAGAGAGCTGAGTCAGGACTGACTGTGCTTTCCAGTGTTATTCAACTATGGGCCTTAAGGCCCCGGAAATGGCGAGGGATTAAGGAAGGAGTCCTGACATTCCTGAAGAGACAAGCAAGACCAATAGAAAGGAGATCACAGGAATATAGTTCTTGGGACAGGGATATCTAAAATGACAACTAGTACCCTATTACCCCCATGACTAATCTAATGTTTTTACCTGGCCGGACCCTTTTCTCAGAACGGTGAGTCCGCAGTCTGATCCCTATAATTAGAGGCCAGTCAGACGAGATCATCATATATTTGTTACAGTGTGTTAATAAATTCTGTTAAAACAGGATACATCTCAAGTATGAAAGGCCCATTAAAACGCTCTGGTTTAAAGCTAAGGACTATATTACGGTGGACTGACTTCCTCCCTTGTCAAGTAATTACTCGATAAGGGTGGGAGACAATCCACCGAAATATAGTCCTTAGCTTTAAACCAGATTGATACAATATTTTTTATATATACTATATATATATATATATATATATATATATAATATATAATATAAAATCTCATACATATCCATGATGAAAAGGCATCAGACTTTACGACGTCAAGAATCTTCTTGGGGACATTGCAGCCAAGACAGCCATCATCCAAAAGTAATTGTGCTGTCATTAGACCATCACAAGCTAGCAATAACGACATAACCACAAAGAGCATCAACTCTTAGTGAAATAAAGGTAAACGGATGATTTTCTCCTTAAAGAGCTCTTATCACTGAACTGAAACAGAAGTTTGAAATGACAATGACATCACATGTAAAGCGGCCACGTTGCTTCTTCGCTGTTTAATATAACCAATAAAATCAGTAAGAAAAATAACGCCCCTATCGTCATAGGGGAGGATGGGGTGGAAATATGTATGAGGTGACTTCCACAACCTTACCAAGAAAGGAAATATGCATTTCTCCTCAACCTCCAGGATGCGATTTGATGAAAATGACTTTCAGTAGCAGTCTCCTCGTTTTTCTTGACAGTCAGTTCCTGTGGAAGAAGACCCCACGTTGGTGAATAATGATTAATGAAAAGCAGACTATAAGAATTCTACAAATTTCCGTACCCTTCGGAATCAGTTTAATGCTGAACGAAGGAACGTTATAAACTTACAAGAAAAGACACAGCAAGGCAACTATACACACCTGTCCTAGAGTCAGCTGATTTATTTCTTTTTTCTTTTTAGTTGTTTCTGATTAAGCCGGCGTTAAGCAAGATGAACGAGAAAACGGTGGAAGGAAGGGAGTCCCAGAACTTTGCAATTGAGATTATCAGAGGCAATAAGGCACTGTCGTTGAGCACTCAGTGTTCTTTGCGTAGTTTAAAAGCAGTTATTATTATTAATTTAATAAGTCTTCATGAGAGAACTCTGAGGAGTCTTGTTGATTTGAGAACACTGAGGATTTAATTTTTTTTAATTCTGTATTTATTTATTTGTTTTATTTATTTCTTGAAGCTCTTCTTGTAGGATTCCTCCTGTGACGAGTTAAGCAGAAGTCATTTGCGCAACAGTATCAGTAGAATTCATCATCATGAACTCTTCTCTCTCTCTCTCTCTCTCTGTTCATTTCCATTAGCCCCTTTTACATCTGCTCTTTCGTGGGTGAGCTTGGCATGGACCAATTTCAAGCTTATCTCGTCTGGTACCTATGACGATGCTTCCAAGGTAAATAACCATTCGGCAATTAATGGAGAAGCATTTCATAGCGCTCTGTAGTGATGACGGTGGAGGAGGCCCTTTTGAGAAATGGTGTTTCTGCGACGGCCAAGATAAACGACTGGCGCATTGCGGGTTTTGTTCTACCCAGAGAGGGCAAAAGAGGCACCTCGCTTTGTCTTGGGTTTTGATTCGTCTGCTGCTCAGTCTGCCTCGTCTGAACTTTATCTTTTTTTGAAGGTTTTTGATTTTGCCTTTGCCTGAATACTAATTTTTTTGCTTTCTCGTTCCCCCCTTTCTTGGTATTCTCCGTTAAAAGTTAACATCTCTTGAAGATTTTCGAATTGGACTAGAATTGAAGGCCACATTTGATAAAGACTTCCTATTCGTCTCTGGCTCTCTGTTGAGAGAACTGTGAGCTAGAGTGCTTTACCAGATTTTTGGATACATTTTTTTTTTTCAAAAACAGTTCGCTTATTTCTACCAAATCGGAAGAAATAAAGAAAAGAATGGATATGAGGGAAAGATTTATTCTCAGCCCTGGAGAAAATAATAAACCCGTCTATTTAGGGATGGAAAATGGTGAAATTGAAGTACCATCAATTGGTTTATCTACGTTCGCTATAACCCACATGTAACACCTTGGCCAGTTGGGCCTGTCAGCCATCTCTTGAGAGAGAGAGAGAGAGAGAGAGGAGAGAGAGAGAGAGAGAGAGAGAGAAAGGGGGGGGGGGGGGGAATTGCTGGTATTGCATCTGTGGTTGATATGAACTATTGCTGGACAGCAGTTTACCGTGAACCCAATTGTTCAATAAATCTGTCTATACATCATCCTGTGTGGAGATCTCGGGTGTAGAGACCGCTTAGTTAGAAGAGCTTTCTTGCGTGAACGTCTCTCTTGTGTGTGTGTGCGTTTAGGCCTGCGTGGAAGGCAACATGTCGATCCTCTGTGTATAGAATTTCTTCTATAGAGCTAAGTCCTTTTTGTTTAGGGAGTGGCCAGTGTGATTTTATGAGTAATATTCAAGCGTGGATTTCTTGGCAATGAGATCCTTGTTTTATCATGTTTCCTTATCAAAAGTCTTGTCATCATAACTGCTCCATGATTACCAATGTGTGTGCTGGAATTTTTTTTATACTTTCTTTGTATTTCACCGGTTACATTATGAAGTTCAGTTTAGAAGTACTTGTTTGAATCATATATTTTTAATATTCTGCTTTGTGTTTGAACATATTCGTTGTGATGTAAGGCTATTACAAAAATGGATATTATTGTCTGGCCTTGTATTTCAAAATACCTGTTTGAACCGTATTTTGTTTTAGCATAATGTTTTATGTTCGTAACTATACCGTTTTGTAAGTTCCACGTTGGCCGAGTGCATTTCGCGCTCGGCTACCAACCCGGTGGTCCGAAGTTCGATTCTCGGCTCGGCCAACGTCGAACTAGAAGAATTTATTTCTGGTGATAGAAATTCATTTCTCGATACAATGTGGTTCCGATCCCACAATAAGCTGTAGGTCTCGTTGCTAGATAAACAATTGGTTCCTAGTCACGTAAAAATATCTAATCCTTCGGGCCAGCCCTAGGAGAGCTGTTAATCAGCACAGTGGTCTGGTAAAACTAAGATATACTTAGCTTATACCGTTTTGTACGATGTAATGTTCAGTCAGACCGTCAAGTCTATCTTTCTATACGCGAATAGAGCAAGAGTGGGCCATTCGGGGGGGGGGGGGGGGGGGGGATTGAAGGAAACGGATAAACGGTAAAAGTAGAGGCAGTTCAATAGGGGCCTCCGTTTGACACAAAGAAAGCCATCGTAACCTTCTCCTGGGTCATAGATGAAGCAATGAAAACATCCTTTAGTGCTTAGTCTTCGACTTTTTCAGTACATTGAGGCGAGAAGAATATATCTTAATGTTGCGAAAGTATCTGCTCTGTGTGTATAAGGGTTAGGTAGTTACAAGAAGAAGAAATCTGATATAACAGGTCTCTTGATACAGCTTCACAAAGTATACTACTGAAAGTACTCTTTTTACAGGGCGTTTCCTGTTGTAAATATGCGACACCAATTGTCAGATGAGGAATCTGCACCTTGATGTTGAAAACCCAGGTTACCATGAAAGGATTAAGAAGTCGTGAAAATGTATTTACATTTATAAAAAAAAAATGATGATTCCGGAAGTAAAAAACTATGGAAAAAGCCTGACGTGCAATGGGTACGTAATCAATATCGTTAAAACCAAGATGAAACTCTTCATGTTTAGAAGAAAATCAGTAAATGGAATAAAAAAAAGTGAACAATCAAATTTGAAAACGGGAGGAAGAAAGACCTGAAAAAAAGAAAAAGAAAATAGAATATAACGGAGACAGAAGACTGAATTCAATCTCTGTACAAGAAATCCTTCCATGGGGAGGAGGAGGAGGAGAAGGGGGAGGAGTGATGGAGATGTATCTATAAACAGCAAACGGAAAAACAATTCCAGGAGAGAGAGAGAGAGAGAGAGAGAAGAGGATGAAACGTACGAGTCGAGAGAAAGCAATAAATTGACTGGACTGCACACTTCATTTCAGGGAGGGCAGCCGTGCCGTCACACAAGAAGATTGGATGTCATACAAATCATCAAAGGGCGAGAGCTCGCTCGCACACACACACACACACACACACACACACACACACACACACACTCGGAGAAAAGGATGCCACGGATTCGTTTCCAACAGAGTTGCACTTTTGATGACGCAGATGAAAACTGTGATGGTTCCCAAGTCTTTGAGAATTTTTCTCATTCCTTTCTCATATTTTTTTTTATTATTGATATTTTTCGAGTCGTAATCGTAATCTTTAAAGAAAGAGGTGATTTCCATCAATTGTGCCCCGAATTCTCTCTCTCTCTCTCTCTCTCTCTCTCTCTCTCTCTCTCTCTCTCTCTCTCTCTCTCTGTTTTCTTATATGACTCTTTCTACAAATCGCTAATAAAAGGCAGTTTTTACAGACACGCACAAATATATATATATATATCTATATATATATATATATATATATATATATATATATATATATATATATGCGTGTGTGTGTGTTGTTTGTTTGTTTGTGTGTTTGTGTTTGTGCTAATTTGATGAATGGATCCTAAAATTTAAGGTATTAGTCTCAGCACCTAGAAAGTGGATTGCTTCGTATGCGTTAAGCTCCCAGTACATCCAAATTATGCTCATTTCATCACTGTAAAATCATCTATCATTTTAATCTACATACTCAAACCCATTTCGTATCTCAGACGTTCACATATCTCAACAAACTTTTCATTTAAACAGCTTCAAGATATTCACCCATTTATTTTAAGGTGCACACTTGACTTCTGTGAAGGAGTGTAAGCTCAGTTATTCCTCCACACATTAGGGCTGCGCCTCTCCAAAACATCCCTCTTGTCTTTCAAGCATCTTGTGTAGATCATGTTCCTACCCTTATAGTTCCACCTCTTGTGACTCGCCTGTTGTCTCATTCTACGTCGTTCTATTGATTCACTCGTAGATATTTGCGTAGATCAGTAGCTAGTAGATTTCCACCATCCACATTAACGTTCAGTGCTCTGTCTTAATGGTGTCTATTTACTTCACTAACCTTACGCATGCTTATCTTTATCTTTACTGGCAGTTCTTTTTCTTTTCCAGATGATTTGCGACTTTTACCACCCTGTTTAACTTCTGTTCATGACTGCCAGCTGACACTGTATCTGTAAACATCAGACACTATACTGCATTCGTGACTCGCTCCTTTTCCCACAGTTACTGTGTTGTCCCGGGCTTTTTCATATTCTTCATCTATTTTCCCCTGTATAGGGGGCTAGTGCCGTCAATGCTCTTCATTCGGTGCAATGTAGGCATTACTAAGGTTCTTTGCAGCGTCCCTTCGGCCCCTCCTAGCTGCAGTTGCTTTCATTCCTTTTACTGTACCCATTTTCATATAATCTTTCTTCCCTCTTACTTTCCACCCTTTCCTAAAAATTGATTCATAGTGCGACTGCGAAGCTTTCCTACTGTTACAC